>NW_028317651.1:4657154-4809586 GCF_055824585.1 Amblyomma mixtum | reverse complement strand
TCCGAAACTCCAAAACTCCGAAACTCCAAAACTCCGAAACTCCGAAACTCCGAAACTCCAAAACTCCAAAACTCCAAAACTCCGAAACTCCGAAACTCCAAAACTCCAAAACTCTAGAACTCCGAAACTCCAAAACTCTAGAACTCCAAAACTCCGAAACTCCAAAACTCCGAAACTCCAAAACTCCAAAACTCCAAAACTCCAAAACTCCGAAACTCCAAAACTCCGAAACTCCAAAACTCCAAAACTCCAAAACTCCAAAACTCCAAAACTGCAAAACTCCAAAACTCCAAAACTCCAAAACTCCGAAACTCCGAAACTCCGAAACTCCAAAACTCCAAAACTCCAAAACTCCGAAACTCCAAAACTCCAAAACTCTAGAACTCCGAAACTCCAAAACTCCGAAACTCCAAAACTCCGAAACTCCAAAACTCCAAAACTCCAAAACTCCAAAACTCCAAAACTCCAAAACTCCAAAACTCCAAAACTCCAAAACTCCAAAACTCCAAAACTCCAAAACTCCGAAACTCCGAAACTCCGAAACTCCAAAACTCCAAAACTCCGAAACTCCGAAACTCCAAAACTCCAAAACTCCGAAACTCCAAAACTCCAAAACTCCGAAACTCCAAAACTCCGAAACTCCAAAACTCCAAAACTCCAAAACTCCAAAACTCCAAAACTGCAAAACTCCAAAACTCCAAAACTCCAAAACTCCGAAACTCCGAAACTCCAAAACTCCAAAACTCCGAAACTCCGAAACTCCAAAACTCCGAAACTCCGAAACTCCAAAACTCCAAAACTCCAAAACTCCAAAACTCCGAAACTCCAAAACTCCAAAACTCCAAAACTCCGAAACTCCAAAACTCCAAAACTCCAAAACTCCAAAACTCCAAAACTCCGAAACTCCAAAACTCCAAAACTCCAAAACTCCAAAACTCCAAAACTCTAGAACTCCGAAACTCCAAAACTCCGAAACTCCAAAACTCCGAAACTCCAAAACTCCAAAACTCCAAAACTCCAAAACTCCAAAACTCCAAAACTCCAAAACTCCAAAACTCCAAAACTCCAAAACTCCAAAACTCCGAAACTCCGAAACTCCGAAACTCCAAAACTCCAAAACTCCGAAACTCCGAAACTCCAAAACTCCAAAACTCCGAAACTCCAAAACTCCAAAACTCCGAAACTCCAAAACTCCGAAACTCCAAAACTCCAAAACTCCAAAACTCCAAAACTGCAAAACTCCAAAACTCCGAAACTCCGAAACTCCAAAACTCCAAAACTCCGAAACTCCGAAACTCCAAAACTCCAAAACTCCGAAACTCCGAAACTCCGAAACTCCGAAACTCCAAAACTCCAAAACTCCAAAACTCCAAAACTCCGGAACTCCGAAACTCCAAAACTCCAAAACTCTAGAACTCCGAAACTCCAAAACTCCAAAACTCCAAAACTCCGAAACTCCAAAACTCCGAAACTCCAAAACTCCAAAACTCCAAAACTCCAAAACTCCGAAACTCCAAAACTCCGAAACTCCAAAACTCCAAAACTCCAAAACTCCAAAACTCCAAAACTGCAAAACTCCAAAACTCCAAAACTCCAAAACTCCGAAACTCCGAAACTCCGAAACTCCAAAACTCCAAAACTCCGAAACTCCGAAACTCCAAAACTCCAAAACTCCGAAACTCCAAAACTCCAAAACTCCAAAACTCCGAAACTCCAAAACTCCAAAACTCCAAAACTCCAAAACTCCAAAACTCCGAAACTCCAAAACTCCGAAACTCCAAAACTCCAAAACTCCAAAACTCCAAAACTCCAAAACTGCAAAACTCCAAAACTCCGAAACTCCAAAACTCCAAAACTCCGAAACTCCGAAACTCCGAAACTCCAAAACTCCGAAACTCCGAAACTCCGAAACTCCAAAACTCCGAAACTCCAAAACTCCGAAACTCCGAAACTCCGAAACTCCAAAACTCCAAAACTCCAAAACTCCGAAACTCCGAAACTCCAAAACTCCAAAACTGCAAAACTCCAAAACTCCGAAACTCCAAAACTCCAAAACTCCGAAACTCCGAAACTCCGAAACTCCAAAACTCCGAAACTCCGAAACTCCGAAATTCCAAAACTCCGAAACTCCAAAACTCCGAAACTCCGAAACTCCGAAACTCCAAAACTCCAAAACTCCAAAACTCCGAAACTCCGAAACTCCAAAACTCCAAAACTCCAAAACTCCAAAACTCCGAAACTCCAAAACTCCAAAACTCCGAAACTCCAAAACTCCGAAACTCCAAAACTCCAAACTCCAAAACTCCAAAACTCCGAAACTCCAAAACTCCGAAACTCCAAAACTCCAAAACTCCAAAACTCCAAAACTCCAAAACTGCAAAACTCCAAAACTCCAAAACTCCAAAACTCCGAAACTCCGAAACTCCGAAACTCCAAAACTCCAAAACTCCGAAACTCCGAAACTCCAAAACTCCAAAACTCCGAAACTCCGAAACTCCGAAACTCCGAAACTCCAAAACTCCAAAACTCCAAAACTCCAAAACTCCGGAACTCCGAAACTCCAAAACTCCAAAACTCTAGAACTCCGAAACTCCAAAACTCCAAAACTCCAAAACTCCGAAACTCCAAAACTCCGAAACTCCAAAACTCCAAAACTCCAAAACTCCAAAACTCCGAAACTCCAAAACTCCGAAACTCCAAAACTCCAAAACTCCAAAACTCCAAAACTCCAAAACTGCAAAACTCCAAAACTCCAAAACTCCAAAACTCCGAAACTCCGAAACTCCGAAACTCCAAAACTCCAAAACTCCGAAACTCCGAAACTCCAAAACTCCAAAACTCCGAAACTCCAAAACTCCAAAACTCCAAAACTCCGAAACTCCAAAACTCCAAAACTCCAAAACTCCAAAACTCCAAAACTCCGAAACTCCAAAACTCCGAAACTCCAAAACTCCAAAACTCCAAAACTCCAAAACTCCGAAACTCCAAAACTCCAAAACTCCAAAACTCCAAAACTCCAAAACTCCAAAACTGCAAAACTCCAAAACTCCGAAACTCCAAAACTCCAAAACTCCGAAACTCCGAAACTCCAAAACTCCGAAACTCCGAAACTCCGAAACTCCAAAACTCCGAAACTCCAAAACTCCGAAACTCCGAAACTCCGAAACTCCAAAACTCCAAAACTCCAAAACTCCGAAACTCCGAAACTCCAAAACTCCAAAACTCTAGAACTCCGAAACTCCAAAACTCTAGAACTCCAAAACTCCGAAACTCCAAAACTCCGAAACTCCAAAACTCCAAAACTCCAAAACTCCAAAACTCCGAAACTCCAAAACTCCGAAACTCCAAAACTCCAAAACTCCAAAACTCCAAAACTCCAAAACTGCAAAACTCCAAAACTCCAAAACTCCAAAACTCCGAAACTCCGAAACTCCGAAACTCCAAAACTCCAAAACTCCAAAACTCCGAAACTCCAAAACTCCAAAACTCTAGAACTCCGAAACTCCAAAACTCCGAAACTCCAAAACTCCGAAACTCCAAAACTCCAAAACTCCAAAACTCCAAAACTCCAAAACTCCAAAACTCCAAAACTCCAAAACTCCAAAACTCCAAAACTCCAAAACTCCAAAACTCCAAAACTCCGAAACTCCGAAACTCCGAAACTCCAAAACTCCAAAACTCCGAAACTCCGAAACTCCAAAACTCCAAAACTCCGAAACTCCAAAACTCCAAAACTCCGAAACTCCAAAACTCCGAAACTCCAAAACTCCAAAACTCCAAAACTCCAAAACTCCAAAACTGCAAAACTCCAAAACTCCAAAACTCCAAAACTCCGAAACTCCGAAACTCCAAAACTCCAAAACTCCGAAACTCCGAAACTCCAAAACTCCGAAACTCCGAAACTCCAAAACTCCAAAACTCCAAAACTCCAAAACTCCGAAACTCCAAAACTCCAAAACTCCAAAACTCCGAAACTCCAAAACTCCAAAACTCCAAAACTCCAAAACTCCAAAACTCCAAAACTCCGAAACTCCAAAACTCCAAAACTCCAAAACTCCAAAACTCCGAAACTCCAAAACTCCGAAACTCCGAAACTCCAAAACTCCAAAACTCCAAAACTCCGAAACTCCGAAACTCCAAAACTCCAAAACTCTAGAACTCCGAAACTCCAAAACTCTAGAACTCCGAAACTCCAAAACTCCAAAACTCCAAAACTCCAAAACTCCGAAACTCCGAAACTCCAAAACTCCAAAACTCTAGAACTCCGAAACTCCAAAACTCCAAAACTCCAAAACTCCGAAACTCCAAAACTCCGAAACTCCAAAACTCCAAAACTCCGAAACTCCAAAACTCCGAAACTCCAAAACTCCAAAACTCCAAAACTCCAAAACTCCAAAACTCCAAAACTCCAAAACTGCAAAACTCCAAAACTCCAAAACTCCAAAACTCCGAAACTCCGAAACTCCGAAACTCCAAAACTCCAAAACTCCAAAACTCCGAAACTCCAAAACTCCAAAACTCCAAAACTCCAAAACTCTAGAACTCCGAAACTCCAAAACTCCGAAACTCCAAAACTCCGAAACTCCAAAACTCCAAAACTCCAAAACTCCAAAACTCCAAAACTCCAAAACTCCAAAACTCCAAAACTCCAAAACTCCAAAACTCCAAAACACCGAAACTCCGAAACTCCGAAACTCCGAAACTCCGAAACTCCAAAACTCCAAAACTCCAAAGCTCCAAAACTCCGAAACTCCGAAACTCCAAAACTCCAAAACTCCGAAACTCCGAAACTCCAAAACTCCAAAACTCCAAAACTACAAAACTCCGAAACTCCAAAACTCCGAAACTCCAAAACTCCAAAACTCCAAAACTCCAAAACTCCGAAACTCCAAAACTCCGAAACTCCAAAACTCCAAAACTCCAAAACTCCAAAACTCCAAAACTCCGAAACTCCGAAACTCCAAAACTCCAAAACTCCGAAACTCCAAAACTCCAAAACTCCGAAACTCCGAAACTCCAAAACTCCAAAACTCCGAAACTCCAAAACTCCAAAACTCCAAAACTGCAAAACTCCAAAACTGCAAAACTCCGAAACTCCAAAACTCCAAAACTCCAAAACTCCAAAACTCCGAAACTCCGAAACTCCAAAACTCCAAAACTCCGAAACTCCAAAACTCCAAAACTCCAAAACTCCGAAACTCCAAAACTCCAAAACTCCAAAACTCCGAAACTCCAAAACTCCAAAACTCCAAAACTCCAAAACTCTAGAACTCCGAAACTCCAAAACTCCAAAACTCCAAAACTCCGAAACTCCAAAACTCCGAAACTCCAAAACTCCAAAACTCCAAAACTCCAAAACTCCGAAACTCCAAAACTCCGAAACTCCAAAACTCCAAAACTCCAAAACTCCAAAACTCCAAAACTGCAAAACTCCAAAACTCCAAAACTCTAGAACTCCGAAACTCCAAAACTCTAGAACTCCGAAACTCCAAAACTCCAAAACTCCAAAACTCCGAAACTCCAAAACTCCGAAACTCCAAAACTCCAAAACTCCAAAACTCCAAAACTCCGAAACTCCAAAACTCCGAAACTCCAAAACTCCAAAACTCCAAAACTGCAAAACTCCAAAACTCCAAAACTCCAAAACTCCGAAACTCCGAAACTCCGAAACTCCAAAACTCCAAAACTCCGAAACTCCGAAACTCCAAAACTCCAAAACTCCGAAACTCCGAAACTCCGAAACTCCGAAACTCCAAAACTCCAAAACTCCAAAACTCCAAAACTCCGAAACTCCGAAACTCCAAAACTCCAAAACTCTAGAACTCCGAAACTCCAAAACTCCAAAACTCCAAAACTCCAAAACTCCGAAACTCCAAAACTCCAAAACTCCGAAACTCCAAAACTCCGAAACTCCAAAACTCCAAACTCCAAAACTCCAAAACTCCGAAACTCCAAAACTCCGAAACTCCAAAACTCCAAAACTCCAAAACTCCAAAACTGCAAAACTCCAAAACTCCAAAACTCCAAAACTCCGAAACTCCGAAACTCCGAAACTCCAAAACTCCAAAACTCCGAAACTCCGAAACTCCAAAACTCCAAAACTCCGAAACTCCGAAACTCCGAAACTCCGAAACTCCAAAACTCCAAAACTCCAAAACTCCAAAACTCCGGAACTCCGAAACTCCAAAACTCCAAAACTCTAGAACTCCGAAACTCCAAAACTCCAAAACTCCAAAACTCCGAAACTCCAAAACTCCGAAACTCCAAAACTCCAAAACTCCAAAACTCCAAAACTCCGAAACTCCAAAACTCCGAAACTCCAAAACTCCAAAACTCCAAAACTCCAAAACTCCAAAACTGCAAAACTCCAAAACTCCAAAACTCCAAAACTCCGAAACTCCGAAACTCCGAAACTCCAAAACTCCAAAACTCCGAAACTCCGAAACTCCAAAACTCCAAAACTCCGAAACTCCAAAACTCCAAAACTCCAAAACTCCGAAACTCCAAAACTCCAAAACTCCAAAACTCCAAAACTCCAAAACTCCGAAACTCCAAAACTCCGAAACTCCAAAACTCCAAAACTCCAAAACTCCAAAACTCCGAAACTCCAAAACTCCAAAACTCCAAAACTCCAAAACTCCAAAACTGCAAAACTCCAAAACTCCGAAACTCCAAAACTCCAAAACTCCGAAACTCCGAAACTCCGAAACTCCAAAACTCCGAAACTCCGAAACTCCGAAACTCCAAAACTCCAAAACTCTAGAACTCCGAAACTCCAAAACTCTAGAACTCCAAAACTCCGAAACTCCAAAACTCCGAAACTCCAAAACTCCAAAACTCCAAAACTCCAAAACTCCGAAACTCCAAAACTCCGAAACTCCAAAACTCCAAAACTCCAAAACTCCAAAACTCCAAAACTCCAAAACTGCAAAACTCCAAAACTCCAAAACTCCAAAACTCCGAAACTCCGAAACTCCGAAACTCCAAAACTCCAAAACTCCAAAACTCCGAAACTCCAAAACTCCAAAACTCTAGAACTCCGAAACTCCAAAACTCCGAAACTCCAAAACTCCGAAACTCCAAAACTCCAAAACTCCAAAACTCCAAAACTCCAAAACTCCAAAACTCCAAAACTCCAAAACTCCAAAACTCCAAAACTCCAAAACTCCAAAACTCCGAAACTCCGAAACTCCGAAACTCCAAAACTCCAAAACTCCGAAACTCCGAAACTCCAAAACTCCAAAACTCCGAAACTCCAAAACTCCAAAACTCCGAAACTCCAAAACTCCGAAACTCCAAAACTCCAAAACTCCAAAACTCCAAAACTCCAAAACTGCAAAACTCCAAAACTCCAAAACTCCAAAACTCCGAAACTCCGAAACTCCAAAACTCCAAAACTCCGAAACTACGAAACTCCAAAACTCCGAAACTCCGAAACTCCAAAACTCCAAAACTCCAAAACTCCAAAACTCCGAAACTCCAAAACTCCAAAACTCCAAAACTCCGAAACTCCAAAACTCCAAAACTCCAAAACTCCAAAACTCCAAAACTCCAAAACTCCGAAACTCCAAAACTCCAAAACTCCAAAACTCCAAAACTCCAAAACTCCGAAACTCCAAAACTCCGAAACTCCGAAACTCCAAAACTCCGAAACTCCGAAACTCCGAAACTCCGAAACTCCAAAACTCCGAAACTCCAAAACTCCGAAACTCCGAAACTCCGAAACTCCGAAACTCCAAAACTCCAAAACTCCGAAACTCCAAAACTCCGAAACTCCAAAACTCCAAAACTCCAAAACTCCAAAACTCCAAAACACCGAAACTCCGAAACTCCGAAACTCCGAAACTCCGAAACTCCAAAACTCCAAAACTCCAAAGCTCCAAAACTCCGAAACTCCGAAACTCCAAAACTCCAAAACTCCGAAACTCCGAAACTCCAAAACTCCAAAACTCCAAAACTCCAAAACTCCGAAACTCCAAAACTCCGAAACTCCAAAACTCCAAAACTCCAAAACTCCAAAACTCCGAAACTCCAAAACTCCGAAACTCCAAAATTCCAAAACTCCAAAACTCCAAAACTCCAAAACTCCAAAACTCCAAAACTCCGAAACTCCGAAACTCCAAAACTCCAAAACTCCGAAACTCCAAAACTCCAAAACTCCGAAACTCCGAAACTCCAAAACTCCAAAACTCCGAAACTCCAAAACTCCAAAACTCCAAAACTGCAAAACTCCAAAACTGCAAAACTCCGAAACTCCAAAACTCCAAAACTCCAAAACTCCAAAACTCCGAAACTCCGAAACTCCAAAACTCCAAAACTCCGAAACTCCAAAACTCCAAAACTCCAAAACTCCAAAACTCCGAAACTCCAAAACTCCAAAACTCCAAAACTCCGAAACTCCAAAACTCCAAAACTCCAAAACTCCAAAACTCTAGAACTCCGAAACTCCAAAACTCCAAAACTCCAAAACTCCGTAACTCCAAAACTCCGAAACTCCAAAACTCCGAAACTCCGAAACTCCGAAACTCCAAAACTCCGAAACTCCAAAACTCCGAAACTCCGAAACTCCGAAACTCCAAAACTCCAAAACTCCAAAACTCCGAAACTCCGAAACTCCAAAACTCCAAAACTCCAAAACTCCAAAACTCCGAAACTCCAAAACTCCAAAACTCCGAAACTCCAAAACTCCGAAACTCCAAAACTCCAAACTCCAAAACTCCAAAACTCCGAAACTCCAAAACTCCGAAACTCCAAAACTCCAAAACTCCAAAACTCCAAAACTCCAAAACTGCAAAACTCCAAAACTCCAAAACTCCAAAACTCCGAAACTCCGAAACTCCGAAACTCCAAAACTCCAAAACTCCGAAACTCCGAAACTCCAAAACTCCAAAACTCCGAAACTCCGAAACTCCGAAACTCCGAAACTCCAAAACTCCAAAACTCCAAAACTCCAAAACTCCGGAACTCCGAAACTCCAAAACTCCAAAACTCTAGAACTCCGAAACTCCAAAACTCCAAAACTCCAAAACTCCGAAACTCCAAAACTCCGAAACTCCAAAACTCCAAAACTCCAAAACTCCAAAACTCCGAAACTCCAAAACTCCGAAACTCCAAAACTCCAAAACTCCAAAACTCCAAAACTCCAAAACTGCAAAACTCCAAAACTCCAAAACTCCAAAACTCCGAAACTCCGAAACTCCGAAACTCCAAAACTCCAAAACTCCGAAACTCCGAAACTCCAAAACTCCAAAACTCCGAAACTCCAAAACTCCAAAACTCCAAAACTCCGAAACTCCAAAACTCCAAAACTCCAAAACTCCAAAACTCCAAAACTCCGAAACTCCAAAACTCCGAAACTCCAAAACTCCAAAACTCCAAAACTCCAAAACTCCGAAACTCCAAAACTCCAAAACTCCAAAACTCCAAAACTCCAAAACTCCAAAACTGCAAAACTCCAAAACTCCGAAACTCCAAAACTCCAAAACTCCGAAACTCCGAAACTCCGAAACTCCAAAACTCCGAAACTCCGAAACTCCGAAACTCCAAAACTCCGAAACTCCAAAACTCCGAAACTCCGAAACTCCGAAACTCCAAAACTCCAAAACTCCAAAACTCCGAAACTCCGAAACTCCAAAACTCCAAAACTCTAGAACTCCGAAACTCCAAAACTCTAGAACTCCAAAACTCCGAAACTCCAAAACTCCGAAACTCCAAAACTCCAAAACTCCAAAACTCCAAAACTCCGAAACTCCAAAACTCCGAAACTCCAAAACTCCAAAACTCCAAAACTCCAAAACTCCAAAACTGCAAAACTCCAAAACTCCAAAACTCCAAAACTCCGAAACTCCGAAACTCCGAAACTCCAAAACTCCAAAACTCCAAAACTCCGAAACTCCAAAACTCCAAAACTCTAGAACTCCGAAACTCCAAAACTCCGAAACTCCAAAACTCCGAAACTCCAAAACTCCAAAACTCCAAAACTCCAAAACTCCAAAACTCCAAAACTCCAAAACTCCAAAACTCCAAAACTCCAAAACTCCAAAACTCCAAAACTCCAAAACTCCAAAACTCCGAAACTCCGAAACTCCGAAACTCCAAAACTCCAAAACTCCGAAACTCCGAAACTCCAAAACTCCAAAACTCCGAAACTCCAAAACTCCAAAACTCCGAAACTCCAAAACTCCGAAACTCCAAAACTCCAAAACTCCAAAACTCCAAAACTCCAAAACTGCAAAACTCCAAAACTCCAAAACTCCAAAACTCCGAAACTCCGAAACTCCAAAACTCCAAAACTCCGAAACTCCGAAACTCCAAAACTCCGAAACTCCGAAACTCCAAAACTCCAAAACTCCAAAACTCCAAAACTCCGAAACTCCAAAACTCCAAAACTCCAAAACTCCGAAACTCCAAAACTCCAAAACTCCAAAACTCCAAAACTCCAAAACTCCAAAACTCCGAAACTCCAAAACTCCAAAACTCCAAAACTCCAAAACTCCGAAACTCCAAAACTCCGAAACTCCGAAACTCCAAAACTCCAAAACTCCAAAACTCCGAAACTCCGAAACTCCAAAACTCCAAAACTCTAGAACTCCGAAACTCCAAAACTCTAGAACTCCGAAACTCCAAAACTCCAAAACTCCAAAACTCCAAAACTCCGAAACTCCGAAACTCCAAAACTCCAAAACTCTAGAACTCCGAAACTCCAAAACTCCAAAACTCCAAAACTCCGAAACTCCAAAACTCCGAAACTCCAAAACTCCAAAACTCCGAAACTCCAAAACTCCGAAACTCCAAAACTCCAAAACTCCAAAACTCCAAAACTCCAAAACTCCAAAACTCCAAAACTGCAAAACTCCAAAACTCCAAAACTCCAAAACTCCGAAACTCCGAAACTCCGAAACTCCAAAACTCCAAAACTCCAAAACTCCGAAACTCCAAAACTCCAAAACTCCAAAACTCCAAAACTCTAGAACTCCGAAACTCCAAAACTCCGAAACTCCAAAACTCCGAAACTCCAAAACTCCAAAACTCCAAAACTCCAAAACTCCAAAACTCCAAAACTCCAAAACTCCAAAACTCCAAAACTCCAAAACTCCAAAACACCGAAACTCCGAAACTCCGAAACTCCGAAACTCCGAAACTCCAAAACTCCAAAACTCCAAAGCTCCAAAACTCCGAAACTCCGAAACTCCAAAACTCCAAAACTCCGAAACTCCGAAACTCCAAAACTCCAAAACTCCAAAACTCCAAAACTCCGAAACTCCAAAACTCCGAAACTCCAAAACTCCAAAACTCCAAAACTCCAAAACTCCGAAACTCCAAAACTCCGAAACTCCAAAACTCCAAAACTCCAAAACTCCAAAACTCCAAAACTCCGAAACTCCGAAACTCCAAAACTCCAAAACTCCGAAACTCCAAAACTCCAAAACTCCGAAACTCCGAAACTCCAAAACTCCAAAACTCCGAAACTCCAAAACTCCAAAACTCCAAAACTGCAAAACTCCAAAACTGCAAAACTCCGAAACTCCAAAACTCCAAAACTCCAAAACTCCAAAACTCCGAAACTCCGAAACTCCAAAACTCCAAAACTCCGAAACTCCAAAACTCCAAAACTCCAAAACTCCGAAACTCCAAAACTCCAAAACTCCAAAACTCCGAAACTCCAAAACTCCAAAACTCCAAAACTCCAAAACTCTAGAACTCCGAAACTCCAAAACTCCAAAACTCCAAAACTCCGAAACTCCAAAACTCCGAAACTCCAAAACTCCAAAACTCCAAAACTCCAAAACTCCGAAACTCCAAAACTCCGAAACTCCAAAACTCCAAAACTCCAAAACTCCAAAACTCCAAAACTGCAAAACTCCAAAACTCCAAAACTCTAGAACTCCGAAACTCCAAAACTCTAGAACTCCGAAACTCCAAAACTCCAAAACTCCAAAACTCCGAAACTCCAAAACTCCGAAACTCCAAAACTCCAAAACTCCAAAACTCCAAAACTCCGAAACTCCAAAACTCCGAAACTCCAAAACTCCAAAACTCCAAAACTCCAAAACTGCAAAACTCCAAAACTCCAAAACTCCAAAACTCCGAAACTCCGAAACTCCGAAACTCCAAAACTCCAAAACTCCGAAACTCCGAAACTCCAAAACTCCAAAACTCCGAAACTCCGAAACTCCGAAACTCCGAAACTCCAAAACTCCAAAACTCCAAAACTCCAAAACTCCGAAACTCCGAAACTCCAAAACTCCAAAACTCTAGAACTCCGAAACTCCAAAACTCCAAAACTCCAAAACTCCAAAACTCCGAAACTCCAAAACTCCAAAACTCCGAAACTCCAAAACTCCGAAACTCCAAAACTCCAAACTCCAAAACTCCAAAACTCCGAAACTCCAAAACTCCGAAACTCCAAAACTCCAAAACTCCAAAACTCCAAAACTGCAAAACTCCAAAACTCCAAAACTCCAAAACTCCGAAACTCCGAAACTCCGAAACTCCAAAACTCCAAAACTCCGAAACTCCGAAACTCCAAAACTCCAAAACTCCGAAACTCCGAAACTCCGAAACTCCGAAACTCCAAAACTCCAAAACTCCAAAACTCCAAAACTCCGGAACTCCGAAACTCCAAAACTCCAAAACTCTAGAACTCCGAAACTCCAAAACTCCAAAACTCCAAAACTCCGAAACTCCAAAACTCCGAAACTCCAAAACTCCAAAACTCCAAAACTCCAAAACTCCGAAACTCCAAAACTCCGAAACTCCAAAACTCCAAAACTCCAAAACTCCAAAACTCCAAAACTGCAAAACTCCAAAACTCCAAAACTCCAAAACTCCGAAACTCCGAAACTCCGAAACTCCAAAACTCCAAAACTCCGAAACTCCGAAACTCCAAAACTCCAAAACTCCGAAACTCCAAAACTCCAAAACTCCAAAACTCCGAAACTCCAAAACTCCAAAACTCCAAAACTCCAAAACTCCGAAACTCCAAAACTCCGAAACTCCAAAACTCCAAAACTCCAAAACTCCAAAACTCCGAAACTCCAAAACTCCAAAACTCCAAAACTCCAAAACTCCAAAACTCCAAAACTGCAAAACTCCAAAACTCCGAAACTCCAAAACTCCAAAACTCCGAAACTCCGAAACTCCGAAACTCCAAAACTCCGAAACTCCGAAACTCCGAAACTCCAAAACTCCAAAACTCTAGAACTCCGAAACTCCAAAACTCTAGAACTCCAAAACTCCGAAACTCCAAAACTCCGAAACTCCAAAACTCCAAAACTCCAAAACTCCAAAACTCCGAAACTCCAAAACTCCGAAACTCCAAAACTCCAAAACTCCAAAACTCCAAAACTCCAAAACTGCAAAACTCCAAAACTCCAAAACTCCAAAACTCCGAAACTCCGAAACTCCGAAACTCCAAAACTCCAAAACTCCAAAACTCCGAAACTCCAAAACTCCAAAACTCTAGAACTCCGAAACTCCAAAACTCCGAAACTCCAAAACTCCGAAACTCCAAAACTCCAAAACTCCAAAACTCCAAAACTCCAAAACTCCAAAACTCCAAAACTCCAAAACTCCAAAACTCCAAAACTCCAAAACTCCAAAACTCCAAAACTCCGAAACTCCGAAACTCCGAAACTCCAAAACTCCAAAACTCCGAAACTCCGAAACTCCAAAACTCCAAAACTCCGAAACTCCAAAACTCCAAAACTCCGAAACTCCAAAACTCCGAAACTCCAAAACTCCAAAACTCCAAAACTCCAAAACTGCAAAACTCCAAAACTCCAAAACTCCAAAACTCCGAAACTCCGAAACTCCAAAACTCCAAAACTCCGAAACTACGAAACTCCAAAACTCCGAAACTCCGAAACTCCAAAACTCCAAAACTCCAAAACTCCAAAACTCCGAAACTCCAAAACTCCAAAACTCCAAAACTCCGAAACTCCAAAACTCCAAAACTCCAAAACTCCAAAACTCCAAAACTCCAAAACTCCGAAACTCCAAAACTCCAAAACTCCAAAACTCCAAAACTCCAAAACTCCGAAACTCCAAAACTCCGAAACTCCGAAACTCCGAAACTCCAAAACTCCGAAACTCCGAAACTCCGAAACTCCGAAACTCCAAAACTCCGAAACTCCAAAACTCCGAAACTCCGAAACTCCGAAACTCCGAAACTCCAAAACTCCAAAACTCCGAAACTCCAAAACTCCGAAACTCCAAAACTCCAAAACTCCAAAACTCCAAAACTCCAAAACACCGAAACTCCGAAACTCCGAAACTCCGAAACTCCGAAACTCCAAAACTCCAAAACTCCAAAGCTCCAAAACTCCGAAACTCCGAAACTCCAAAACTCCAAAACTCCGAAACTCCGAAACTCCAAAACTCCAAAACTCCAAAACTCCAAAACTCCGAAACTCCAAAACTCCGAAACTCCAAAACTCCAAAACTCCAAAACTCCAAAACTCCGAAACTCCAAAACTCCGAAACTCCAAAATTCCAAAACTCCAAAACTCCAAAACTCCAAAACTCCAAAACTCCAAAACTCCGAAACTCCGAAACTCCAAAACTCCAAAACTCCGAAACTCCAAAACTCCAAAACTCCGAAACTCCGAAACTCCAAAACTCCAAAACTCCGAAACTCCAAAACTCCAAAACTCCAAAACTGCAAAACTCCAAAACTGCAAAACTCCGAAACTCCAAAACTCCAAAACTCCAAAACTCCAAAACTCCGAAACTCCGAAACTCCAAAACTCCAAAACTCCGAAACTCCAAAACTCCAAAACTCCAAAACTCCAAAACTCCGAAACTCCAAAACTCCAAAACTCCAAAACTCCGAAACTCCAAAACTCCAAAACTCCAAAACTCCAAAACTCTAGAACTCCGAAACTCCAAAACTCCAAAACTCCAAAACTCCGAAACTCCAAAACTCCGAAACTCCAAAACTCCAAAACTCCAAAACTCCAAAACTCCGAAACTCCAAAACTCCGAAACTCCAAAACTCCAAAACTCCAAAACTCCAAAACTGCAAAACTCCAAAACTCTAGAACTCCGAAACTCCAAAACTCCAAAACTCCAAAACTCCGAAACTCCAAAACTCCGAAACTCCAAAACTCCAAAACTCCGAAACTCCAAAACTCCGAAACTCCAAAACTCCAAAACTCCAAAACTCCAAAACTCCAAAACTCCAAAACTCCAAAACTGCAAAACTCCAAAACTCCAAAACTCCAAAACTCCGAAACTCCGAAACTCCGAAACTCCAAAACTCCAAAACTCCAAAACTCCGAAACTCCAAAACTCCAAAACTCCAAAACTCCAAAACTCTAGAACTCCGAAACTCCAAAACTCCGAAACTCCAAAACTCCGAAACTCCAAAACTCCAAAACTCCAAAACTCCAAAACTCCAAAACTCCAAAACTCCAAAACTCCAAAACTCCAAAACACCGAAACTCCGAAACTCCGAAACTCCGAAACTCCGAAACTCCAAAACTCCAAAACTCCAAAGCTCCAAAACTCCAAAACTCCAAAGCTCCAAAACTCCGAAACTCCAAAACTCCAAAACTCCAAAACTCCAAAACTCCAAAACTCCAAAACTCCAAAACTCCAAAACTCCAAAACTCCAAAACTCCAAAACTCCAAAACACCGAAACTCCGAAACTCCGAAACTCCGAAACTCCGAAACTCCAAAACTCCAAAACTCCAAAGCTCCAAAACTCCGAAACTCCGAAACTCCAAAACTCCAAAACTCCGAAACTCCGAAACTCCAAAACTCCAAAACTCCAAAACTCCAAAACTCCGAAACTCCAAAACTCCGAAACTCCAAAACTCCAAAACTCCAAAACTCCAAAACTCCGAAACTCCAAAACTCCGAAACTCCAAAACTCCAAAACTCCAAAACTCCAAAACTCCAAAACTCCGAAACTCCGAAACTCCAAAACTCCAAAACTCCGAAACTCCAAAACTCCAAAACTCCGAAACTCCGAAACTCCAAAACTCCAAAACTCCGAAACTCCAAAACTCCAAAACTCCAAAACTGCAAAACTCCAAAACTGCAAAACTCCGAAACTCCAAAACTCCAAAACTCCAAAACTCCAAAACTCCGAAACTCCGAAACTCCAAAACTCCAAAACTCCGAAACTCCAAAACTCCAAAACTCCAAAACTCCGAAACTCCAAAACTCCAAAACTCCAAAACTCCGAAACTCCAAAACTCCAAAACTCCAAAACTCCAAAACTCTAGAACTCCGAAACTCCAAAACTCCAAAACTCCAAAACTCCGAAACTCCAAAACTCCGAAACTCCAAAACTCCAAAACTCCAAAACTCCAAAACTCCGAAACTCCAAAACTCCGAAACTCCAAAACTCCAAAACTCCAAAACTCCAAAACTCCAAAACTGCAAAACTCCAAAACTCCAAAACTCTAGAACTCCGAAACTCCAAAACTCTAGAACTCCGAAACTCCAAAACTCCAAAACTCCAAAACTCCGAAACTCCAAAACTCCGAAACTCCAAAACTCCAAAACTCCAAAACTCCAAAACTCCGAAACTCCAAAACTCCGAAACTCCAAAACTCCAAAACTCCAAAACTCCAAAACTGCAAAACTCCAAAACTCCAAAACTCCAAAACTCCGAAACTCCGAAACTCCGAAACTCCAAAACTCCAAAACTCCGAAACTCCGAAACTCCAAAACTCCAAAACTCCGAAACTCCGAAACTCCGAAACTCCGAAACTCCAAAACTCCAAAACTCCAAAACTCCAAAACTCCGAAACTCCGAAACTCCAAAACTCCAAAACTCCAAAACTCCAAAACTCCAAAACTCCGATACTCCGAAACTCGGAAACTCCCAAACTCCAAAACTCGAAAACTCCGAAACTCCGAAACTCCGAAACTCCAAAACTCCAAACCTCCAAAACTCCAAAACTCCAAAACTCCAAAACTCCGAAACTCCGAAACTCCAAAACTCCAAAACTCTAGAACTCCGAAACTCCAAAACTCCAAAACTCCAAAACTCCGAAACTCCAAAACTCCGAAACTCCAAAACTCCAAAACTCCAAAACTCCAAAACTCCGAAACTCCAAAACTCCGAAACTCCAAAACTCCAAAACTCCAAAACTCCAAAACTCCGAAACTCCAAAACTCCAAAACTCCAAAACTCCGAAACTCCAAAACTCCGAAACTCCAAAACTCCAAAACTCCAAAACTCCAAAACTCCAAAACTCCGAAACTCCAAAACTCCAAAACTCCAAAACTCCAAAACTCCAAAACTCCAAAACTCCGAAACTCCAAAACTCCGAAACTCCGAAACTCCGAAACTCCAAAACTCCGAAACTCCGAAACTCCGAAACTCCGAAACTCCAAAACTCCGAAACTCCAAAACTCCGAAACTCCGAAACTCCGAAACTCCGAAACTCCAAAACTCCAAAACTCCGAAACTCCAAAACTCCGAAACTCCAAAACTCCAAAACTCCAAAACTCCAAAACACCGAAACTCCGAAACTCCGAAACTCCGAAACTCCAAAACTCCAAAACTCCGAAACTCCAAAACTCCGAAACTCCAAAACTCCAAAACTCCAAAACTCCGAAACTCCAAAACTCCGAAACTCCAAAACTCCAAAACTCCAAAACTCCAAAACTCCAAAACTCCAAAACTCCAAAACTCCGAAACTCCGAAACTCCAAAACTCCAAAACTCCGAAACTCCAAAACTCCAAAACTCCGAACTCCGAAACTCCAAAACTCCAAAACTCCGAAACTCCAAAACTCCAAAACTCCAAAACTGCAAAACTCCAAAACTGCAAAACTCCGAAACTCCAAAACTCAAAAACTCCAAAACTCCGAAACTCCGAAACTCCAAAACTCCAAAACTCCGAAACTCCAAAACTCCAAAACTCCAAAACTCCAAAACTCCGAAACTCCAAAACTCCAAAACTCCAAAACTCCGAAACTCCAAAACTCCAAAACTCCAAAACTCTAGAACTCCGAAACTCCAAAACTCCAAAACTCCGAAACTCCAAAACTCCGAAACTCCAAAACTCCAAAACTCCAAAACTCCAAAACTCCGAAACTCCAAAACTCCGAAACTCCAAAACTCCAAAACTCCAAAACTCCAAAACTGCAAAACTCCAAAACTCCAAAACTCCAAAACTCCGAAACTCCGAAACTCCGAAACTCCAAAACTCCAAAACTCCGAAACTCCGAAACTCCGAAACTCTAGAACTCCGAAACTCCGAAACTCCAAAACTCCAAAACTCCAAAATTCCAAAGCTCCAAAACTCCGAAACTCCGAAACTCCAAAACTCCAAAACTCCGAAACTCCGAAACTCCAAAACTCCAAAACTCCGAAACTCCAAAACTCCAAAACTCCAAAACTCCAAAACTCCGAAACTCCAAAACTCCGAAACTCCAAAACTCCAAAACTCCAAAACTCCAAAACTCCAAAACTGCAAAACTCCAAAACTCCAAAACTCCGAAACTCCAAAACTCCAAAACTCCAAAACTCCGAAACTCCAAAACTCCAAAACTCCGAAACTCCGAAACTCCAAAACTCCGAAACTCCAAAACTCCAAAACTCCAAAACTCCAAAACTCCAAAACTGCAAAACTCCGAAACTCCAAAACTCCAAAATTCCAAAACTCCGAAACTCCGAAACTCCAAAACTCCAAAACTCCGAAACTCCAAAACTCCAAAACTCCAAAACTCCAAAACTCCAAAACTCCGAAACTCCAAAACTCCAAAACTCCAAAACTCCAAAACTCCAAAACTGCAAAACTCCAAAACTCCAAAACTCCGAAACTCCAAAACTCCAAAACTCCGAAACTCCGAAACTCCAAAACTCCAAAACTCCGAAACTCCAAAACTCCAAAACTGCAAAACTCCGAAACTCCAAAACTCCAAAACTCCGAAACTCCGAAACTCCAAAACTCCGAAACTCCGAAACTCCAAAACTCCAAAACTCCAAAACTCCGAAACTCCAAAACTCCGAAACTCCGAAACTCCGAAACTCCAAAACTCCAAAACTCCAAAACTCCGAAACTCCAAAACTCCAAAACTCCAAAACTCCGAAACTCCGAAACTCCGAAACTCCGAAACTTCGAAACTCGAAAACTCCGAAACTCCGAAACTCCAAAACTCCAAAACTCCAAAACTCCGATACTCCGAAACTCGGAAACTCCCAAACTCCAAAACTCGAAAACTCCGAAACTCCGAAACTCCGAAACTCCAAAACTCCAAACCTCCAAAACTCCAAAACTCCAAAACTCCAAAACTCCGAAACTCCGAAACTCCAAAACTCCAAAACTCTAGAACTCCGAAACTCCAAAACTCCAAAACTCCAAAACTCCGAAACTCCAAAACTCCGAAACTCCAAAACTCCAAAACTCCAAAACTCCAAAACTCCGAAACTCCAAAACTCCGAAACTCCAAAACTCCAAAACTCCAAAACTCCAAAACTCCAAAACTCCGAAACTCCAAAACTCCAAAACTCCAAAACTCCGAAACTCCAAAACTCCGAAACTCCAAAACTCCAAAACTCCAAAACTCCAAAACTCCAAAACTCCGAAACTCCAAAACTCCAAAACTCCAAAACTCCAAAACTCCAAAACTCCAAAACTCCGAAACTCCAAAACTCCGAAACTCCGAAACTCCGAAACTCCAAAACTCCGAAACTCCGAAACTCCGAAACTCCGAAACTCCGAAACTCCAAAACTCCGAAACTCCAAAACTCCAAAACTCCAAAACTCCGAAACTCCAAAACTCCAAAACTCCAAAACTGCAAAACTCCAAAACTGCAAAACTCCGAAACTCCAAAACTCCAAAACTCCAAAACTCCAAAACTCCGAAACTCCGAAACTCCAAAACTCCAAAACTCCGAAACTCCAAAACTCCAAAACTCCAAAACTCCAAAACTCCGAAACTCCAAAACTCCAAAACCAAAACTCCGAAACTCCAAAACTCCAAAACTCCAAAACTCCAAAACTCTAGAACTCCGAAACTCCAAAACTCCAAAACTCCGAAACTCCAAAACTCCGAAACTCCAAAACTCCAAAACTCCAAAACTCCAAAACTCCGAAACTCCAAAACTCCGAAACTCCAAAACTCCAAAACTCCAAAACTCCAAAACTCCAAAACTGCAAAACTCCAAAACTCCAAAACTCCAAAACTCCGAAACTCCGAAACTCCAAAACTCCAAAACTCCGAAACTCCGAAACTCCGAAACTCTAGAACTCCGAAACTCCGAAACTCCAAAACTCCAAAACTCCAAAACTCCAAAGCTCCAAAACTCCGAAACTCCGAAACTCCAAAACTCCAAAACTCCGAAACTCCGAAACTCCAAAACTCCAAAACTCCGAAACTCCAAAACTCCAAAACTCCAAAACTCCAAAACTCCGAAACTCCAAAACTCCGAAACTCCAAAACTCCAAAACTCCAAAACTCCAAAACTCCAAAACTGCAAAACTCCAAAACTCCAAAACTCCGAAACTCCAAAACTCCAAAACTCCAAAACTCCGAAACTCCAAAACTCCAAAACTCCGAAACTCCGAAACTCCAAAACTCCGAAACTCCAAAACTCCAAAACTCCAAAACTCCAAAACTCCAAAACTGCAAAACTCCGAAACTCCAAAACTCCAAAACTCCAAAACTCCGAAACTCCGAAACTCCAAAACTCCAAAACTCCGAAACTCCAAAACTCCAAAACTCCAAAACTCCAAAACTCCAAAACTCCGAAACTCCAAAACTCCAAAACTCCAAAACTCCAAAACTGCAAAACTCCAAAACTCCAAAACTCCGAAACTCCAAAACTCCAAAACTCCGAAACTCCGAAACTCCAAAACTCCAAAACTCCGAAACTCCAAAACTCCAAAACTCCAAAACTCCAAAACTCCGAAACTCCAAAACTCCAAAACTCCAAAACTCCAAAACTCCGAAACTCCAAAACTCCGAAACTCCGAAACTCCGAAACTCCAAAACTCCGAAACTCCGAAACTCCGAAACTCCGAAACTCCAAAACTCCGAAACTCCAAAACTCCGAAACTCCGAAACTCCGAAACTCCGAAACTCCAAAACTCCGAAACTCCGAAACTCCTAAACTCCGAAACTCCAAAACTCCAAAACTCCAAAACACCGAAACTCCGAAACTCCGAAACTCCGAAACTCCGAAACTCCAAAACTCCGAAACTCCGAAACTCCAAAACTCCAAAACTCCAAAACTCCAAAACTCCGAAACTCCAAAACTCCAAAACTCCAAAACTCCAAAACTCCGAAACTCCAAAACTCCAAAACTCCAAAACTCCAAAACTCCAAAACTCCAAAACTCCGAAACTCCAAAACTCCAAAACTCCAAAACTCCAAAACTCCAAAACTCCGAAACTCCAAAACTCCGAAACTCCGAAACTCCGAAACTCCAAAACTCCGAAACTCCGAAACTCCGAAACTCCGAAACTCCAAAACTCCGAAACTCCAAAACTCCGAAACTCCGAAACTCCGAAACTCCGAAACTCCGAAACTCCAAAACTCCAAAACTCCGAAACTCCAAAACTCCGAAACTCCAAAACTCCAAAACTCCAAAACTCCAAAACTCCAAAACACCGAAACTCCGAAACTCCGAAACTCCGAAACTCCGAAACTCCAAAACTCCAAAACTCCAAAGCTCCAAAACTCCGAAACTCCGAAACTCCAAAACTCCAAAACTCCGAAACTCCGAAACTCCAAAACTCCAAAACTCCAAAACTCCAAAACTCCGAAACTCCAAAACTCCGAAACTCCAAAACTCCAAAACTCCAAAACTCCGAAACTCCAAAACTCCGAAACTCCAAAACTCCAAAACTCCAAAACTCCAAAACTCCAAAACTCCAAAACTCCGAAACTCCAAAACTCCAAAACTCCGAAACTCCGAAACTCCAAAACTCCAAAACTCCGAAACTCCAAAACTCCAAAACTCCAAAACTCCAAAACTCCGAAACTCCAAAACTCCAAAACTCCAAAACTCCGAAACTCCAAAACTCCAAAACTCCAAAACTCCAAAACTCTAGAACTCCGAAACTCCAAAACTCCAAAACTCCAAAACTCCGAAACTCCAAAACTCCAAAACTCCAAAACTCCAAAACTCCAAAACTGCAAAACTCCAAAACTCCAAAACTCCGAAACTCCAAAACTCCAAAACTCCAAAACTCCGAAACTCCAAAACTCCAAAACTCCGAAACTCCGAAACTCCAAAACTCCGAAACTCCAAAACTCCAAAACTCCAAAACTCCAAAACTCCAAAACTGCAAAACTCCGAAACTCCAAAACTCCAAAACTCCGAAACTCCAAAACTCCGAAACTCCAAAACTCCAAAACTCCAAAACTCCAAAACTCCAAAACTGCAAAACTCCAAAACTCCAAAACTCCAAAACTCCGAAACTCCGAAACTCCAAAACTCCAAAACTCCGAAACTCCGAAACTCCAAAACTCCGAAACTCCGAAACTCCAAAACTCCAAAACTCCAAAACTCCAAAACTCCGAAACTCCAAAACTCCAAAACTCCAAAACTCCGAAACTCCAAAACTCCAAAACTCCAAAACTCCAAAACTCCAAAACTCCAAAACTCCGAAACTCCAAAACTCCAAAACTCCAAAACTCCAAAACTCCGAAACTCCAAAACTCCGAAACTCCGAAACTCCAAAACTCCAAAACTCCAAAACTCCGAAACTCCGAAACTCCAAAACTCCAAAACTCTAGAACTCCGAAACTCCAAAACTCTAGAACTCCGAAACTCCAAAACTCCAAAACTCCAAAACTCCAAAACTCCGAAACTCCGAAACTCCAAAACTCCAAAACTCTAGAACTCCGAAACTCCAAAACTCCAAAACTCCAAAACTCCGAAACTCCAAAACTCCGAAACTCCAAAACTCCAAAACTCCGAAACTCCAAAACTCCGAAACTCCAAAACTCCAAAACTCCAAAACTCCAAAACTCCAAAACTCCAAAACTCCAAAACTGCAAAACTCCAAAACTCCAAAACTCCAAAACTCCGAAACTCCGAAACTCCGAAACTCCAAAACTCCAAAACTCCAAAACTCCGAAACTCCAAAACTCCAAAACTCCAAAACTCCAAAACTCTAGAACTCCGAAACTCCAAAACTCCGAAACTCCAAAACTCCGAAACTCCAAAACTCCAAAACTCCAAAACTCCAAAACTCCAAAACTCCAAAACTCCAAAACTCCAAAACTCCAAAACTCCAAAACTCCAAAACACCGAAACTCCGAAACTCCGAAACTCCGAAACTCCGAAACTCCAAAACTCCAAAACTCCAAAGCTCCAAAACTCCGAAACTCCGAAACTCCAAAACTCCAAAACTCCGAAACTCCGAAACTCCAAAACTCCAAAACTCCAAAACTACAAAACTCCGAAACTCCAAAACTCCGAAACTCCAAAACTCCAAAACTCCAAAACTCCAAAACTCCGAAACTCCAAAACTCCGAAACTCCAAAACTCCAAAACTCCAAAACTCCAAAACTCCAAAACTCCGAAACTCCGAAACTCCAAAACTCCAAAACTCCGAAACTCCAAAACTCCAAAACTCCGAAACTCCGAAACTCCAAAACTCCAAAACTCCGAAACTCCAAAACTCCAAAACTCCAAAACTGCAAAACTCCAAAACTGCAAAACTCCGAAACTCCAAAACTCCAAAACTCCAAAACTCCAAAACTCCGAAACTCCGAAACTCCAAAACTCCAAAACTCCGAAACTCCAAAACTCCAAAACTCCAAAACTCCGAAACTCCAAAACTCCAAAACTCCAAAACTCCGAAACTCCAAAACTCCAAAACTCCAAAACTCCAAAACTCTAGAACTCCGAAACTCCAAAACTCCAAAACTCCAAAACTCCGAAACTCCAAAACTCCGAAACTCCAAAACTCCAAAACTCCAAAACTCCAAAACTCCGAAACTCCAAAACTCCGAAACTCCAAAACTCCAAAACTCCAAAACTCCAAAACTCCAAAACTGCAAAACTCCAAAACTCCAAAACTCTAGAACTCCGAAACTCCAAAACTCTAGAACTCCGAAACTCCAAAACTCCAAAACTCCAAAACTCCGAAACTCCAAAACTCCGAAACTCCAAAACTCCAAAACTCCAAAACTCCAAAACTCCGAAACTCCAAAACTCCGAAACTCCAAAACTCCAAAACTCCAAAACTCCAAAACTGCAAAACTCCAAAACTCCAAAACTCCAAAACTCCGAAACTCCGAAACTCCGAAACTCCAAAACTCCAAAACTCCGAAACTCCGAAACTCCAAAACTCCAAAACTCCGAAACTCCGAAACTCCGAAACTCCGAAACTCCAAAACTCCAAAACTCCAAAACTCCAAAACTCCGAAACTCCGAAACTCCAAAACTCCAAAACTCTAGAACTCCGAAACTCCAAAACTCCAAAACTCCAAAACTCCAAAACTCCGAAACTCCAAAACTCCAAAACTCCGAAACTCCAAAACTCCGAAACTCCAAAACTCCAAACTCCAAAACTCCAAAACTCCGAAACTCCAAAACTCCGAAACTCCAAAACTCCAAAACTCCAAAACTCCAAAACTGCAAAACTCCAAAACTCCAAAACTCCAAAACTCCGAAACTCCGAAACTCCGAAACTCCAAAACTCCAAAACTCCGAAACTCCGAAACTCCAAAACTCCAAAACTCCGAAACTCCGAAACTCCGAAACTCCGAAACTCCAAAACTCCAAAACTCCAAAACTCCAAAACTCCGGAACTCCGAAACTCCAAAACTCCAAAACTCTAGAACTCCGAAACTCCAAAACTCCAAAACTCCAAAACTCCGAAACTCCAAAACTCCGAAACTCCAAAACTCCAAAACTCCAAAACTCCAAAACTCCGAAACTCCAAAACTCCGAAACTCCAAAACTCCAAAACTCCAAAACTCCAAAACTCCAAAACTGCAAAACTCCAAAACTCCAAAACTCCAAAACTCCGAAACTCCGAAACTCCGAAACTCCAAAACTCCAAAACTCCGAAACTCCGAAACTCCAAAACTCCAAAACTCCGAAACTCCAAAACTCCAAAACTCCAAAACTCCGAAACTCCAAAACTCCAAAACTCCAAAACTCCAAAACTCCAAAACTCCGAAACTCCAAAACTCCGAAACTCCAAAACTCCAAAACTCCAAAACTCCAAAACTCCGAAACTCCAAAACTCCAAAACTCCAAAACTCCAAAACTCCAAAACTGCAAAACTCCAAAACTCCGAAACTCCAAAACTCCAAAACTCCGAAACTCCGAAACTCCGAAACTCCAAAACTCCGAAACTCCGAAACTCCGAAACTCCAAAACTCCAAAACTCTAGAACTCCGAAACTCCAAAACTCTAGAACTCCAAAACTCCGAAACTCCAAAACTCCGAAACTCCAAAACTCCAAAACTCCAAAACTCCAAAACTCCGAAACTCCAAAACTCCGAAACTCCAAAACTCCAAAACTCCAAAACTCCAAAACTCCAAAACTCCAAAACTGCAAAACTCCAAAACTCCAAAACTCCAAAACTCCGAAACTCCGAAACTCCGAAACTCCGAAACTCCAAAACTCCAAAACTCCAAAACTCCAAAACTGCAAAACTCCAAAACTCCAAAACTCCAAAACTCCGAAACTCCGAAACTCCGAAACTCCAAAACTCCGAAACTCCAAAACTCCAAAACTCCAAAACTCCAAAACTCCGAAACTCCGAAACTCCAAAACTCCAAAACTCTAGAACTCCGAAACTCCAAAACTCCAAAACTCCAAAACTCCAAAACTCCGAAACTCCAAAACTCCAAAACTCCGAAACTCCAAAACTCCGAAACTCCAAAACTCCAAACTCCAAAACTCCAAAACTCCGAAACTCCAAAACTCCGAAACTCCAAAACTCCAAAACTCCAAAACTCCAAAACTGCAAAACTCCAAAACTCCAAAACTCCAAAACTCCGAAACTCCGAAACTCCGAAACTCCAAAACTCCAAAACTCCGAAACTCCGAAACTCCAAAACTCCAAAACTCCGAAACTCCGAAACTCCGAAACTCCGAAACTCCAAAACTCCAAAACTCCAAAACTCCAAAACTCCGGAACTCCGAAACTCCAAAACTCCAAAACTCTAGAACTCCGAAACTCCAAAACTCCAAAACTCCAAAACTCCGAAACTCCAAAACTCCGAAACTCCAAAACTCCAAAACTCCAAAACTCCAAAACTCCGAAACTCCAAAACTCCGAAACTCCAAAACTCCAAAACTCCAAAACTCCAAAACTCCAAAACTGCAAAACTCCAAAACTCCAAAACTCCAAAACTCCGAAACTCCGAAACTCCGAAACTCCAAAACTCCAAAACTCCGAAACTCCGAAACTCCAAAACTCCAAAACTCCGAAACTCCAAAACTCCAAAACTCCAAAACTCCGAAACTCCAAAACTCCAAAACTCCAAAACTCCAAAACTCCAAAACTCCGAAACTCCAAAACTCCGAAACTCCAAAACTCCAAAACTCCAAAACTCCAAAACTCCGAAACTCCAAAACTCCAAAACTCCAAAACTCCAAAACTCCAAAACTGCAAAACTCCAAAACTCCGAAACTCCAAAACTCCAAAACTCCGAAACTCCGAAACTCCGAAACTCCAAAACTCCGAAACTCCGAAACTCCGAAACTCCAAAACTCCAAAACTCTAGAACTCCGAAACTCCAAAACTCTAGAACTCCAAAACTCCGAAACTCCAAAACTCCGAAACTCCAAAACTCCAAAACTCCAAAACTCCAAAACTCCGAAACTCCAAAACTCCGAAACTCCAAAACTCCAAAACTCCAAAACTCCAAAACTCCAAAACTCCAAAACTGCAAAACTCCAAAACTCCAAAACTCCAAAACTCCGAAACTCCGAAACTCCGAAACTCCAAAACTCCAAAACTCCAAAACTCCGAAACTCCAAAACTCCAAAACTCTAGAACTCCGAAACTCCAAAACTCCGAAACTCCAAAACTCCGAAACTCCAAAACTCCAAAACTCCAAAACTCCAAAACTCCAAAACTCCAAAACTCCAAAACTCCAAAACTCCAAAACTCCAAAACTCCAAAACTCCAAAACTCCGAAACTCCGAAACTCCGAAACTCCAAAACTCCAAAACTCCGAAACTCCGAAACTCCAAAACTCCAAAACTCCGAAACTCCAAAACTCCAAAACTCCGAAACTCCAAAACTCCGAAACTCCAAAACTCCAAAACTCCAAAACTCCAAAACTCCAAAACTGCAAAACTCCAAAACTCCAAAACTCCAAAACTCCGAAACTCCGAAACTCCAAAACTCCAAAACTCCGAAACTACGAAACTCCAAAACTCCGAAACTCCGAAACTCCAAAACTCCAAAACTCCAAAACTCCAAAACTCCGAAACTCCAAAACTCCAAAACTCCAAAACTCCGAAACTCCAAAACTCCAAAACTCCAAAACTCCAAAACTCCAAAACTCCAAAACTCCGAAACTCCAAAACTCCAAAACTCCAAAACTCCAAAACTCCAAAACTCCGAAACTCCAAAACTCCGAAACTCCGAAACTCCAAAACTCCGAAACTCCGAAACTCCGAAACTCCGAAACTCCAAAACTCCGAAACTCCAAAACTCCGAAACTCCGAAACTCCGAAACTCCGAAACTCCAAAACTCCAAAACTCCGAAACTCCAAAACTCCGAAACTCCAAAACTCCAAAACTCCAAAACTCCAAAACTCCAAAACACCGAAACTCCGAAACTCCGAAACTCCGAAACTCCGAAACTCCAAAACTCCAAAACTCCAAAGCTCCAAAACTCCGAAACTCCGAAACTCCAAAACTCCAAAACTCCGAAACTCCGAAACTCCAAAACTCCAAAACTCCAAAACTCCAAAACTCCGAAACTCCAAAACTCCGAAACTCCAAAACTCCAAAACTCCAAAACTCCAAAACTCCGAAACTCCAAAACTCCGAAACTCCAAAATTCCAAAACTCCAAAACTCCAAAACTCCAAAACTCCAAAACTCCAAAACTCCGAAACTCCGAAACTCCAAAACTCCAAAACTCCGAAACTCCAAAACTCCAAAACTCCGAAACTCCGAAACTCCAAAACTCCAAAACTCCGAAACTCCAAAACTCCAAAACTCCAAAACTGCAAAACTCCAAAACTGCAAAACTCCGAAACTCCAAAACTCCAAAACTCCAAAACTCCAAAACTCCGAAACTCCGAAACTCCAAAACTCCAAAACTCCGAAACTCCAAAACTCCAAAACTCCAAAACTCCAAAACTCCGAAACTCCAAAACTCCAAAACTCCAAAACTCCGAAACTCCAAAACTCCAAAACTCCAAAACTCCAAAACTCTAGAACTCCGAAACTCCAAAACTCCAAAACTCCAAAACTCCGTAACTCCAAAACTCCGAAACTCCAAAACTCCGAAACTCCGAAACTCCGAAACTCCAAAACTCCGAAACTCCAAAACTCCGAAACTCCGAAACTCCGAAACTCCAAAACTCCAAAACTCCAAAACTCCGAAACTCCGAAACTCCAAAACTCCAAAACTCCAAAACTCCAAAACTCCGAAACTCCAAAACTCCAAAACTCCGAAACTCCAAAACTCCGAAACTCCAAAACTCCAAACTCCAAAACTCCAAAACTCCGAAACTCCAAAACTCCGAAACTCCAAAACTCCAAAACTCCAAAACTCCAAAACTCCAAAACTGCAAAACTCCAAAACTCCAAAACTCCAAAACTCCGAAACTCCGAAACTCCGAAACTCCAAAACTCCAAAACTCCGAAACTCCGAAACTCCAAAACTCCAAAACTCCGAAACTCCGAAACTCCGAAACTCCGAAACTCCAAAACTCCAAAACTCCAAAACTCCAAAACTCCGGAACTCCGAAACTCCAAAACTCCAAAACTCTAGAACTCCGAAACTCCAAAACTCCAAAACTCCAAAACTCCGAAACTCCAAAACTCCGAAACTCCAAAACTCCAAAACTCCAAAACTCCAAAACTCCGAAACTCCAAAACTCCGAAACTCCAAAACTCCAAAACTCCAAAACTCCAAAACTCCAAAACTGCAAAACTCCAAAACTCCAAAACTCCAAAACTCCGAAACTCCGAAACTCCGAAACTCCAAAACTCCAAAACTCCGAAACTCCGAAACTCCAAAACTCCAAAACTCCGAAACTCCAAAACTCCAAAACTCCAAAACTCCGAAACTCCAAAACTCCAAAACTCCAAAACTCCAAAACTCCAAAACTCCGAAACTCCAAAACTCCGAAACTCCAAAACTCCAAAACTCCAAAACTCCAAAACTGCAAAACTCCAAAACTCCAAAACTCCAAAACTCCGAAACTCCGAAACTCCGAAACTCCAAAACTCCAAAACTCCGAAACTCCGAAACTCCAAAACTCCAAAACTCCGAAACTCCGAAACTCCGAAACTCCGAAACTCCAAAACTCCAAAACTCCAAAACTCCAAAACTCCGGAACTCCGAAACTCCAAAACTCCAAAACTCTAGAACTCCGAAACTCCAAAACTCCAAAACTCCAAAACTCCGAAACTCCAAAACTCCGAAACTCCAAAACTCCAAAACTCCAAAACTCCAAAACTCCGAAACTCCAAAACTCCGAAACTCCAAAACTCCAAAACTCCAAAACTCCAAAACTCCAAAACTGCAAAACTCCAAAACTCCAAAACTCCAAAACTCCGAAACTCCGAAACTCCGAAACTCCAAAACTCCAAAACTCCGAAACTCCGAAACTCCAAAACTCCAAAACTCCGAAACTCCAAAACTCCAAAACTCCAAAACTCCGAAACTCCAAAACTCCAAAACTCCAAAACTCCAAAACTCCAAAACTCCGAAACTCCAAAACTCCGAAACTCCAAAACTCCAAAACTCCAAAACTCCAAAACTCCGAAACTCCAAAACTCCAAAACTCCAAAACTCCAAAACTCCAAAACTGCAAAACTCCAAAACTCCGAAACTCCAAAACTCCAAAACTCCGAAACTCCGAAACTCCGAAACTCCAAAACTCCGAAACTCCGAAACTCCGAAACTCCAAAACTCCAAAACTCTAGAACTCCGAAACTCCAAAACTCTAGAACTCCAAAACTCCGAAACTCCAAAACTCCGAAACTCCAAAACTCCAAAACTCCAAAACTCCAAAACTCCGAAACTCCAAAACTCCGAAACTCCAAAACTCCAAAACTCCAAAACTCCAAAACTCCAAAACTCCAAAACTGCAAAACTCCAAAACTCCAAAACTCCAAAACTCCGAAACTCCGAAACTCCGAAACTCCAAAACTCCAAAACTCCAAAACTCCGAAACTCCAAAACTCCAAAACTCTAGAACTCCGAAACTCCAAAACTCCGAAACTCCAAAACTCCGAAACTCCAAAACTCCAAAACTCCAAAACTCCAAAACTCCAAAACTCCAAAACTCCAAAACTCCAAAACTCCAAAACTCCAAAACTCCAAAACTCCAAAACTCCGAAACTCCGAAACTCCGAAACTCCAAAACTCCAAAACTCCGAAACTCCGAAACTCCAAAACTCCAAAACTCCGAAACTCCAAAACTCCAAAACTCCGAAACTCCAAAACTCCGAAACTCCAAAACTCCAAAACTCCAAAACTCCAAAACTCCAAAACTGCAAAACTCCAAAACTCCAAAACTCCAAAACTCCGAAACTCCGAAACTCCAAAACTCCAAAACTCCGAAACTACGAAACTCCAAAACTCCGAAACTCCGAAACTCCAAAACTCCAAAACTCCAAAACTCCAAAACTCCGAAACTCCAAAACTCCAAAACTCCAAAACTCCGAAACTCCAAAACTCCAAAACTCCAAAACTCCAAAACTCCAAAACTCCAAAACTCCGAAACTCCAAAACTCCAAAACTCCAAAACTCCAAAACTCCAAAACTCCGAAACTCCAAAACTCCGAAACTCCGAAACTCCAAAACTCCGAAACTCCGAAACTCCGAAACTCCGAAACTCCAAAACTCCGAAACTCCAAAACTCCGAAACTCCGAAACTCCGAAACTCCGAAACTCCAAAACTCCAAAACTCCGAAACTCCAAAACTCCGAAACTCCAAAACTCCAAAACTCCAAAACTCCAAAACTCCAAAACACCGAAACTCCGAAACTCCGAAACTCCGAAACTCCGAAACTCCAAAACTCCAAAACTCCAAAGCTCCAAAACTCCGAAACTCCGAAACTCCAAAACTCCAAAACTCCGAAACTCCGAAACTCCAAAACTCCAAAACTCCAAAACTCCAAAACTCCGAAACTCCAAAACTCCGAAACTCCAAAACTCCAAAACTCCAAAACTCCAAAACTCCGAAACTCCAAAACTCCGAAACTCCAAAATTCCAAAACTCCAAAACTCCAAAACTCCAAAACTCCAAAACTCCAAAACTCCGAAACTCCGAAACTCCAAAACTCCAAAACTCCGAAACTCCAAAACTCCAAAACTCCGAAACTCCGAAACTCCAAAACTCCAAAACTCCGAAACTCCAAAACTCCAAAACTCCAAAACTGCAAAACTCCAAAACTGCAAAACTCCGAAACTCCAAAACTCCAAAACTCCAAAACTCCAAAACTCCGAAACTCCGAAACTCCAAAACTCCAAAACTCCGAAACTCCAAAACTCCAAAACTCCAAAACTCCAAAACTCCGAAACTCCAAAACTCCAAAACTCCAAAACTCCGAAACTCCAAAACTCCAAAACTCCAAAACTCCAAAACTCTAGAACTCCGAAACTCCAAAACTCCAAAACTCCAAAACTCCGTAACTCCAAAACTCCGAAACTCCAAAACTCCGAAACTCCGAAACTCCGAAACTCCAAAACTCCGAAACTCCAAAACTCCGAAACTCCGAAACTCCGAAACTCCAAAACTCCAAAACTCCAAAACTCCGAAACTCCGAAACTCCAAAACTCCAAAACTCCAAAACTCCAAAACTCCGAAACTCCAAAACTCCAAAACTCCGAAACTCCAAAACTCCGAAACTCCAAAACTCCAAACTCCAAAACTCCAAAACTCCGAAACTCCAAAACTCCGAAACTCCAAAACTCCAAAACTCCAAAACTCCAAAACTCCAAAACTGCAAAACTCCAAAACTCCAAAACTCCAAAACTCCGAAACTCCGAAACTCCGAAACTCCAAAACTCCAAAACTCCGAAACTCCGAAACTCCAAAACTCCAAAACTCCGAAACTCCGAAACTCCGAAACTCCGAAACTCCAAAACTCCAAAACTCCAAAACTCCAAAACTCCGGAACTCCGAAACTCCAAAACTCCAAAACTCTAGAACTCCGAAACTCCAAAACTCCAAAACTCCAAAACTCCGAAACTCCAAAACTCCGAAACTCCAAAACTCCAAAACTCCAAAACTCCAAAACTCCGAAACTCCAAAACTCCGAAACTCCAAAACTCCAAAACTCCAAAACTCCAAAACTCCAAAACTGCAAAACTCCAAAACTCCAAAACTCCAAAACTCCGAAACTCCGAAACTCCGAAACTCCAAAACTCCAAAACTCCGAAACTCCGAAACTCCAAAACTCCGAAACTCCAAAACTCCAAAACTCCAAAACTCCGAAACTCCAAAACTCCAAAACTCCAAAACTCCAAAACTCCAAAACTCCGAAACTCCAAAACTCCGAAACTCCAAAACTCCAAAACTCCAAAACTCCAAAACTCCGAAACTCCAAAACTCCAAAACTCCAAAACTCCAAAACTCCAAAACTCCAAAACTGCAAAACTCCAAAACTCCGAAACTCCAAAACTCCAAAACTCCGAAACTCCGAAACTCCGAAACTCCAAAACTCCGAAACTCCGAAACTCCGAAACTCCAAAACTCCGAAACTCCAAAACTCCGAAACTCCGAAACTCCGAAACTCCAAAACTCCAAAACTCCAAAACTCCGAAACTCCGAAACTCCAAAACTCCAAAACTCTAGAACTCCGAAACTCCAAAACTCTAGAACTCCAAAACTCCGAAACTCCAAAACTCCGAAACTCCAAAACTCCAAAACTCCAAAACTCCAAAACTCCGAAACTCCAAAACTCCGAAACTCCAAAACTCCAAAACTCCAAAACTCCAAAACTCCAAAACTGCAAAACTCCAAAACTCCAAAACTCCAAAACTCCGAAACTCCGAAACTCCGAAACTCCAAAACTCCAAAACTCCAAAACTCCGAAACTCCAAAACTCCAAAACTCTAGAACTCCGAAACTCCAAAACTCCGAAACTCCAAAACTCCGAAACTCCAAAACTCCAAAACTCCAAAACTCCAAAACTCCAAAACTCCAAAACTCCAAAACTCCAAAACTCCAAAACTCCAAAACTCCAAAACTCCAAAACTCCAAAACTCCAAAACTCCGAAACTCCGAAACTCCGAAACTCCAAAACTCCAAAACTCCGAAACTCCGAAACTCCAAAACTCCAAAACTCCGAAACTCCAAAACTCCAAAACTCCGAAACTCCAAAACTCCGAAACTCCAAAACTCCAAAACTCCAAAACTCCAAAACTCCAAAACTGCAAAACTCCAAAACTCCAAAACTCCAAAACTCCGAAACTCCGAAACTCCAAAACTCCAAAACTCCGAAACTCCGAAACTCCAAAACTCCGAAACTCCGAAACTCCAAAACTCCAAAACTCCAAAACTCCAAAACTCCGAAACTCCAAAACTCCAAAACTCCAAAACTCCGAAACTCCAAAACTCCAAAACTCCAAAACTCCAAAACTCCAAAACTCCAAAACTCCGAAACTCCAAAACTCCAAAACTCCAAAACTCCAAAACTCCGAAACTCCAAAACTCCGAAACTCCGAAACTCCAAAACTCCAAAACTCCAAAACTCCGAAACTCCGAAACTCCAAAACTCCAAAACTCTAGAACTCCGAAACTCCAAAACTCTAGAACTCCGAAACTCCAAAACTCCAAAACTCCAAAACTCCAAAACTCCGAAACTCCGAAACTCCAAAACTCCAAAACTCTAGAACTCCGAAACTCCAAAACTCCAAAACTCCAAAACTCCGAAACTCCAAAACTCCGAAACTCCAAAACTCCAAAACTCCGAAACTCCAAAACTCCGAAACTCCAAAACTCCAAAACTCCAAAACTCCAAAACTCCAAAACTCCAAAACTCCAAAACTGCAAAACTCCAAAACTCCAAAACTCCAAAACTCCGAAACTCCGAAACTCCGAAACTCCAAAACTCCAAAACTCCAAAACTCCGAAACTCCAAAACTCCAAAACTCCAAAACTCCAAAACTCTAGAACTCCGAAACTCCAAAACTCCGAAACTCCAAAACTCCGAAACTCCAAAACTCCAAAACTCCAAAACTCCAAAACTCCAAAACTCCAAAACTCCAAAACTCCAAAACTCCAAAACTCCAAAACTCCAAAACACCGAAACTCCGAAACTCCGAAACTCCGAAACTCCGAAACTCCAAAACTCCAAAACTCCAAAGCTCCAAAACTCCGAAACTCCGAAACTCCAAAACTCCAAAACTCCGAAACTCCGAAACTCCAAAACTCCAAAACTCCAAAACTCCAAAACTCCGAAACTCCAAAACTCCGAAACTCCAAAACTCCAAAACTCCAAAACTCCAAAACTCCGAAACTCCAAAACTCCGAAACTCCAAAACTCCAAAACTCCAAAACTCCAAAACTCCAAAACTCCGAAACTCCGAAACTCCAAAACTCCAAAACTCCGAAACTCCAAAACTCCAAAACTCCGAAACTCCGAAACTCCAAAACTCCAAAACTCCGAAACTCCAAAACTCCAAAACTCCAAAACTGCAAAACTCCAAAACTGCAAAACTCCGAAACTCCAAAACTCCAAAACTCCAAAACTCCAAAACTCCGAAACTCCGAAACTCCAAAACTCCAAAACTCCGAAACTCCAAAACTCCAAAACTCCAAAACTCCGAAACTCCAAAACTCCAAAACTCCAAAACTCCGAAACTCCAAAACTCCAAAACTCCAAAACTCCAAAACTCTAGAACTCCGAAACTCCAAAACTCCAAAACTCCAAAACTCCGAAACTCCAAAACTCCGAAACTCCAAAACTCCAAAACTCCAAAACTCCAAAACTCCGAAACTCCAAAACTCCGAAACTCCAAAACTCCAAAACTCCAAAACTCCAAAACTCCAAAACTGCAAAACTCCAAAACTCCAAAACTCTAGAACTCCGAAACTCCAAAACTCTAGAACTCCGAAACTCCAAAACTCCAAAACTCCAAAACTCCGAAACTCCAAAACTCCGAAACTCCAAAACTCCAAAACTCCAAAACTCCAAAACTCCGAAACTCCAAAACTCCGAAACTCCAAAACTCCAAAACTCCAAAACTCCAAAACTGCAAAACTCCAAAACTCCAAAACTCCAAAACTCCGAAACTCCGAAACTCCGAAACTCCAAAACTCCAAAACTCCGAAACTCCGAAACTCCAAAACTCCAAAACTCCGAAACTCCGAAACTCCGAAACTCCGAAACTCCAAAACTCCAAAACTCCAAAACTCCAAAACTCCGAAACTCCGAAACTCCAAAACTCCAAAACTCTAGAACTCCGAAACTCCAAAACTCCAAAACTCCAAAACTCCAAAACTCCGAAACTCCAAAACTCCAAAACTCCGAAACTCCAAAACTCCGAAACTCCAAAACTCCAAACTCCAAAACTCCAAAACTCCGAAACTCCAAAACTCCGAAACTCCAAAACTCCAAAACTCCAAAACTCCAAAACTGCAAAACTCCAAAACTCCAAAACTCCAAAACTCCGAAACTCCGAAACTCCGAAACTCCAAAACTCCAAAACTCCGAAACTCCGAAACTCCAAAACTCCAAAACTCCGAAACTCCGAAACTCCGAAACTCCGAAACTCCAAAACTCCAAAACTCCAAAACTCCAAAACTCCGGAACTCCGAAACTCCAAAACTCCAAAACTCTAGAACTCCGAAACTCCAAAACTCCAAAACTCCAAAACTCCGAAACTCCAAAACTCCGAAACTCCAAAACTCCAAAACTCCAAAACTCCAAAACTCCGAAACTCCAAAACTCCGAAACTCCAAAACTCCAAAACTCCAAAACTCCAAAACTCCAAAACTGCAAAACTCCAAAACTCCAAAACTCCAAAACTCCGAAACTCCGAAACTCCGAAACTCCAAAACTCCAAAACTCCGAAACTCCGAAACTCCAAAACTCCAAAACTCCGAAACTCCAAAACTCCAAAACTCCAAAACTCCGAAACTCCAAAACTCCAAAACTCCAAAACTCCAAAACTCCGAAACTCCAAAACTCCGAAACTCCAAAACTCCAAAACTCCAAAACTCCAAAACTCCGAAACTCCAAAACTCCAAAACTCCAAAACTCCAAAACTCCAAAACTCCAAAACTGCAAAACTCCAAAACTCCGAAACTCCAAAACTCCAAAACTCCGAAACTCCGAAACTCCGAAACTCCAAAACTCCGAAACTCCGAAACTCCGAAACTCCAAAACTCCAAAACTCTAGAACTCCGAAACTCCAAAACTCTAGAACTCCAAAACTCCGAAACTCCAAAACTCCGAAACTCCAAAACTCCAAAACTCCAAAACTCCAAAACTCCGAAACTCCAAAACTCCGAAACTCCAAAACTCCAAAACTCCAAAACTCCAAAACTCCAAAACTGCAAAACTCCAAAACTCCAAAACTCCAAAACTCCGAAACTCCGAAACTCCGAAACTCCAAAACTCCAAAACTCCAAAACTCCGAAACTCCAAAACTCCAAAACTCTAGAACTCCGAAACTCCAAAACTCCGAAACTCCAAAACTCCGAAACTCCAAAACTCCAAAACTCCAAAACTCCAAAACTCCAAAACTCCAAAACTCCAAAACTCCAAAACTCCAAAACTCCAAAACTCCAAAACTCCAAAACTCCAAAACTCCGAAACTCCGAAACTCCGAAACTCCAAAACTCCAAAACTCCGAAACTCCGAAACTCCAAAACTCCAAAACTCCGAAACTCCAAAACTCCAAAACTCCGAAACTCCAAAACTCCGAAACTCCAAAACTCCAAAACTCCAAAACTCCAAAACTGCAAAACTCCAAAACTCCAAAACTCCAAAACTCCGAAACTCCGAAACTCCAAAACTCCAAAACTCCGAAACTACGAAACTCCAAAACTCCGAAACTCCGAAACTCCAAAACTCCAAAACTCCAAAACTCCAAAACTCCGAAACTCCAAAACTCCAAAACTCCAAAACTCCGAAACTCCAAAACTCCAAAACTCCAAAACTCCAAAACTCCAAAACTCCAAAACTCCGAAACTCCAAAACTCCAAAACTCCAAAACTCCAAAACTCCAAAACTCCGAAACTCCAAAACTCCGAAACTCCGAAACTCCGAAACTCCAAAACTCCGAAACTCCGAAACTCCGAAACTCCGAAACTCCAAAACTCCGAAACTCCAAAACTCCGAAACTCCGAAACTCCGAAACTCCGAAACTCCAAAACTCCAAAACTCCGAAACTCCAAAACTCCGAAACTCCAAAACTCCAAAACTCCAAAACTCCAAAACTCCAAAACACCGAAACTCCGAAACTCCGAAACTCCGAAACTCCGAAACTCCAAAACTCCAAAACTCCAAAGCTCCAAAACTCCGAAACTCCGAAACTCCAAAACTCCAAAACTCCGAAACTCCGAAACTCCAAAACTCCAAAACTCCAAAACTCCAAAACTCCGAAACTCCAAAACTCCGAAACTCCAAAACTCCAAAACTCCAAAACTCCAAAACTCCGAAACTCCAAAACTCCGAAACTCCAAAATTCCAAAACTCCAAAACTCCAAAACTCCAAAACTCCAAAACTCCAAAACTCCGAAACTCCGAAACTCCAAAACTCCAAAACTCCGAAACTCCAAAACTCCAAAACTCCGAAACTCCGAAACTCCAAAACTCCAAAACTCCGAAACTCCAAAACTCCAAAACTCCAAAACTGCAAAACTCCAAAACTGCAAAACTCCGAAACTCCAAAACTCCAAAACTCCAAAACTCCAAAACTCCGAAACTCCGAAACTCCAAAACTCCAAAACTCCGAAACTCCAAAACTCCAAAACTCCAAAACTCCAAAACTCCGAAACTCCAAAACTCCAAAACTCCAAAACTCCGAAACTCCAAAACTCCAAAACTCCAAAACTCCAAAACTCTAGAACTCCGAAACTCCAAAACTCCAAAACTCCAAAACTCCGAAACTCCAAAACTCCGAAACTCCAAAACTCCAAAACTCCAAAACTCCAAAACTCCGAAACTCCAAAACTCCGAAACTCCAAAACTCCAAAACTCCAAAACTCCAAAACTGCAAAACTCCAAAACTCTAGAACTCCGAAACTCCAAAACTCCAAAACTCCAAAACTCCGAAACTCCAAAACTCCGAAACTCCAAAACTCCAAAACTCCGAAACTCCAAAACTCCGAAACTCCAAAACTCCAAAACTCCAAAACTCCAAAACTCCAAAACTCCAAAACTCCAAAACTGCAAAACTCCAAAACTCCAAAACTCCAAAACTCCGAAACTCCGAAACTCCGAAACTCCAAAACTCCAAAACTCCAAAACTCCGAAACTCCAAAACTCCAAAACTCCAAAACTCCAAAACTCTAGAACTCCGAAACTCCAAAACTCCGAAACTCCAAAACTCCGAAACTCCAAAACTCCAAAACTCCAAAACTCCAAAACTCCAAAACTCCAAAACTCCAAAACTCCAAAACTCCAAAACACCGAAACTCCGAAACTCCGAAACTCCGAAACTCCGAAACTCCAAAACTCCAAAACTCCAAAGCTCCAAAACTCCAAAACTCCAAAGCTCCAAAACTCCGAAACTCCAAAACTCCAAAACTCCAAAACTCCAAAACTCCAAAACTCCAAAACTCCAAAACTCCAAAACTCCAAAACTCCAAAACTCCAAAACTCCAAAACACCGAAACTCCGAAACTCCGAAACTCCGAAACTCCGAAACTCCAAAACTCCAAAACTCCAAAGCTCCAAAACTCCGAAACTCCGAAACTCCAAAACTCCAAAACTCCGAAACTCCGAAACTCCAAAACTCCAAAACTCCAAAACTCCAAAACTCCGAAACTCCAAAACTCCGAAACTCCAAAACTCCAAAACTCCAAAACTCCAAAACTCCGAAACTCCAAAACTCCGAAACTCCAAAACTCCAAAACTCCAAAACTCCAAAACTCCAAAACTCCGAAACTCCGAAACTCCAAAACTCCAAAACTCCGAAACTCCAAAACTCCAAAACTCCGAAACTCCGAAACTCCAAAACTCCAAAACTCCGAAACTCCAAAACTCCAAAACTCCAAAACTGCAAAACTCCAAAACTGCAAAACTCCGAAACTCCAAAACTCCAAAACTCCAAAACTCCAAAACTCCGAAACTCCGAAACTCCAAAACTCCAAAACTCCGAAACTCCAAAACTCCAAAACTCCAAAACTCCGAAACTCCAAAACTCCAAAACTCCAAAACTCCGAAACTCCAAAACTCCAAAACTCCAAAACTCCAAAACTCTAGAACTCCGAAACTCCAAAACTCCAAAACTCCAAAACTCCGAAACTCCAAAACTCCGAAACTCCAAAACTCCAAAACTCCAAAACTCCAAAACTCCGAAACTCCAAAACTCCGAAACTCCAAAACTCCAAAACTCCAAAACTCCAAAACTCCAAAACTGCAAAACTCCAAAACTCCAAAACTCTAGAACTCCGAAACTCCAAAACTCTAGAACTCCGAAACTCCAAAACTCCAAAACTCCAAAACTCCGAAACTCCAAAACTCCGAAACTCCAAAACTCCAAAACTCCAAAACTCCAAAACTCCGAAACTCCAAAACTCCGAAACTCCAAAACTCCAAAACTCCAAAACTCCAAAACTGCAAAACTCCAAAACTCCAAAACTCCAAAACTCCGAAACTCCGAAACTCCGAAACTCCAAAACTCCAAAACTCCGAAACTCCGAAACTCCAAAACTCCAAAACTCCGAAACTCCGAAACTCCGAAACTCCGAAACTCCAAAACTCCAAAACTCCAAAACTCCAAAACTCCGAAACTCCGAAACTCCAAAACTCCAAAACTCCAAAACTCCAAAACTCCAAAACTCCGATACTCCGAAACTCGGAAACTCCCAAACTCCAAAACTCGAAAACTCCGAAACTCCGAAACTCCGAAACTCCAAAACTCCAAACCTCCAAAACTCCAAAACTCCAAAACTCCAAAACTCCGAAACTCCGAAACTCCAAAACTCCAAAACTCTAGAACTCCGAAACTCCAAAACTCCAAAACTCCAAAACTCCGAAACTCCAAAACTCCGAAACTCCAAAACTCCAAAACTCCAAAACTCCAAAACTCCGAAACTCCAAAACTCCGAAACTCCAAAACTCCAAAACTCCAAAACTCCAAAACTCCGAAACTCCAAAACTCCAAAACTCCAAAACTCCGAAACTCCAAAACTCCGAAACTCCAAAACTCCAAAACTCCAAAACTCCAAAACTCCAAAACTCCGAAACTCCAAAACTCCAAAACTCCAAAACTCCAAAACTCCAAAACTCCAAAACTCCGAAACTCCAAAACTCCGAAACTCCGAAACTCCGAAACTCCAAAACTCCGAAACTCCGAAACTCCGAAACTCCGAAACTCCAAAACTCCGAAACTCCAAAACTCCGAAACTCCGAAACTCCGAAACTCCGAAACTCCAAAACTCCAAAACTCCGAAACTCCAAAACTCCGAAACTCCAAAACTCCAAAACTCCAAAACTCCAAAACACCGAAACTCCGAAACTCCGAAACTCCGAAACTCCAAAACTCCAAAACTCCGAAACTCCAAAACTCCGAAACTCCAAAACTCCAAAACTCCAAAACTCCGAAACTCCAAAACTCCGAAACTCCAAAACTCCAAAACTCCAAAACTCCAAAACTCCAAAACTCCAAAACTCCAAAACTCCGAAACTCCGAAACTCCAAAACTCCAAAACTCCGAAACTCCAAAACTCCAAAACTCCGAACTCCGAAACTCCAAAACTCCAAAACTCCGAAACTCCAAAACTCCAAAACTCCAAAACTGCAAAACTCCAAAACTGCAAAACTCCGAAACTCCAAAACTCAAAAACTCCAAAACTCCGAAACTCCGAAACTCCAAAACTCCAAAACTCCGAAACTCCAAAACTCCAAAACTCCAAAACTCCAAAACTCCGAAACTCCAAAACTCCAAAACTCCAAAACTCCGAAACTCCAAAACTCCAAAACTCCAAAACTCTAGAACTCCGAAACTCCAAAACTCCAAAACTCCGAAACTCCAAAACTCCGAAACTCCAAAACTCCAAAACTCCAAAACTCCAAAACTCCGAAACTCCAAAACTCCGAAACTCCAAAACTCCAAAACTCCAAAACTCCAAAACTGCAAAACTCCAAAACTCCAAAACTCCAAAACTCCGAAACTCCGAAACTCCGAAACTCCAAAACTCCAAAACTCCGAAACTCCGAAACTCCGAAACTCTAGAACTCCGAAACTCCGAAACTCCAAAACTCCAAAACTCCAAAATTCCAAAGCTCCAAAACTCCGAAACTCCGAAACTCCAAAACTCCAAAACTCCGAAACTCCGAAACTCCAAAACTCCAAAACTCCGAAACTCCAAAACTCCAAAACTCCAAAACTCCAAAACTCCGAAACTCCAAAACTCCGAAACTCCAAAACTCCAAAACTCCAAAACTCCAAAACTCCAAAACTGCAAAACTCCAAAACTCCAAAACTCCGAAACTCCAAAACTCCAAAACTCCAAAACTCCGAAACTCCAAAACTCCAAAACTCCGAAACTCCGAAACTCCAAAACTCCGAAACTCCAAAACTCCAAAACTCCAAAACTCCAAAACTCCAAAACTGCAAAACTCCGAAACTCCAAAACTCCAAAATTCCAAAACTCCGAAACTCCGAAACTCCAAAACTCCAAAACTCCGAAACTCCAAAACTCCAAAACTCCAAAACTCCAAAACTCCAAAACTCCGAAACTCCAAAACTCCAAAACTCCAAAACTCCAAAACTCCAAAACTGCAAAACTCCAAAACTCCAAAACTCCGAAACTCCAAAACTCCAAAACTCCGAAACTCCGAAACTCCAAAACTCCAAAACTCCGAAACTCCAAAACTCCAAAACTGCAAAACTCCGAAACTCCAAAACTCCAAAACTCCGAAACTCCGAAACTCCAAAACTCCGAAACTCCGAAACTCCAAAACTCCAAAACTCCAAAACTCCGAAACTCCAAAACTCCGAAACTCCGAAACTCCGAAACTCCAAAACTCCAAAACTCCAAAACTCCGAAACTCCAAAACTCCAAAACTCCAAAACTCCGAAACTCCGAAACTCCGAAACTCCGAAACTTCGAAACTCGAAAACTCCGAAACTCCGAAACTCCAAAACTCCAAAACTCCAAAACTCCGATACTCCGAAACTCGGAAACTCCCAAACTCCAAAACTCGAAAACTCCGAAACTCCGAAACTCCGAAACTCCAAAACTCCAAACCTCCAAAACTCCAAAACTCCAAAACTCCAAAACTCCGAAACTCCGAAACTCCAAAACTCCAAAACTCTAGAACTCCGAAACTCCAAAACTCCAAAACTCCAAAACTCCGAAACTCCAAAACTCCGAAACTCCAAAACTCCAAAACTCCAAAACTCCAAAACTCCGAAACTCCAAAACTCCGAAACTCCAAAACTCCAAAACTCCAAAACTCCAAAACTCCAAAACTCCGAAACTCCAAAACTCCAAAACTCCAAAACTCCGAAACTCCAAAACTCCGAAACTCCAAAACTCCAAAACTCCAAAACTCCAAAACTCCAAAACTCCGAAACTCCAAAACTCCAAAACTCCAAAACTCCAAAACTCCAAAACTCCAAAACTCCGAAACTCCAAAACTCCGAAACTCCGAAACTCCGAAACTCCAAAACTCCGAAACTCCGAAACTCCGAAACTCCGAAACTCCGAAACTCCAAAACTCCGAAACTCCAAAACTCCAAAACTCCAAAACTCCGAAACTCCAAAACTCCAAAACTCCAAAACTGCAAAACTCCAAAACTGCAAAACTCCGAAACTCCAAAACTCCAAAACTCCAAAACTCCAAAACTCCGAAACTCCGAAACTCCAAAACTCCAAAACTCCGAAACTCCAAAACTCCAAAACTCCAAAACTCCAAAACTCCGAAACTCCAAAACTCCAAAACCAAAACTCCGAAACTCCAAAACTCCAAAACTCCAAAACTCCAAAACTCTAGAACTCCGAAACTCCAAAACTCCAAAACTCCGAAACTCCAAAACTCCGAAACTCCAAAACTCCAAAACTCCAAAACTCCAAAACTCCGAAACTCCAAAACTCCGAAACTCCAAAACTCCAAAACTCCAAAACTCCAAAACTCCAAAACTGCAAAACTCCAAAACTCCAAAACTCCAAAACTCCGAAACTCCGAAACTCCAAAACTCCAAAACTCCGAAACTCCGAAACTCCGAAACTCTAGAACTCCGAAACTCCGAAACTCCAAAACTCCAAAACTCCAAAACTCCAAAGCTCCAAAACTCCGAAACTCCGAAACTCCAAAACTCCAAAACTCCGAAACTCCGAAACTCCAAAACTCCAAAACTCCGAAACTCCAAAACTCCAAAACTCCAAAACTCCAAAACTCCGAAACTCCAAAACTCCGAAACTCCAAAACTCCAAAACTCCAAAACTCCAAAACTCCAAAACTGCAAAACTCCAAAACTCCAAAACTCCGAAACTCCAAAACTCCAAAACTCCAAAACTCCGAAACTCCAAAACTCCAAAACTCCGAAACTCCGAAACTCCAAAACTCCGAAACTCCAAAACTCCAAAACTCCAAAACTCCAAAACTCCAAAACTGCAAAACTCCGAAACTCCAAAACTCCAAAACTCCAAAACTCCGAAACTCCGAAACTCCAAAACTCCAAAACTCCGAAACTCCAAAACTCCAAAACTCCAAAACTCCAAAACTCCAAAACTCCGAAACTCCAAAACTCCAAAACTCCAAAACTCCAAAACTGCAAAACTCCAAAACTCCAAAACTCCGAAACTCCAAAACTCCAAAACTCCGAAACTCCGAAACTCCAAAACTCCAAAACTCCGAAACTCCAAAACTCCAAAACTCCAAAACTCCAAAACTCCGAAACTCCAAAACTCCAAAACTCCAAAACTCCAAAACTCCGAAACTCCAAAACTCCGAAACTCCGAAACTCCGAAACTCCAAAACTCCGAAACTCCGAAACTCCGAAACTCCGAAACTCCAAAACTCCGAAACTCCAAAACTCCGAAACTCCGAAACTCCGAAACTCCGAAACTCCAAAACTCCGAAACTCCGAAACTCCTAAACTCCGAAACTCCAAAACTCCAAAACTCCAAAACACCGAAACTCCGAAACTCCGAAACTCCGAAACTCCGAAACTCCAAAACTCCGAAACTCCGAAACTCCAAAACTCCAAAACTCCAAAACTCCAAAACTCCGAAACTCCAAAACTCCAAAACTCCAAAACTCCAAAACTCCGAAACTCCAAAACTCCAAAACTCCAAAACTCCAAAACTCCAAAACTCCAAAACTCCGAAACTCCAAAACTCCAAAACTCCAAAACTCCAAAACTCCAAAACTCCGAAACTCCAAAACTCCGAAACTCCGAAACTCCGAAACTCCAAAACTCCGAAACTCCGAAACTCCGAAACTCCGAAACTCCAAAACTCCGAAACTCCAAAACTCCGAAACTCCGAAACTCCGAAACTCCGAAACTCCGAAACTCCAAAACTCCAAAACTCCGAAACTCCAAAACTCCGAAACTCCAAAACTCCAAAACTCCAAAACTCCAAAACTCCAAAACACCGAAACTCCGAAACTCCGAAACTCCGAAACTCCGAAACTCCAAAACTCCAAAACTCCAAAGCTCCAAAACTCCGAAACTCCGAAACTCCAAAACTCCAAAACTCCGAAACTCCGAAACTCCAAAACTCCAAAACTCCAAAACTCCAAAACTCCGAAACTCCAAAACTCCGAAACTCCAAAACTCCAAAACTCCAAAACTCCGAAACTCCAAAACTCCGAAACTCCAAAACTCCAAAACTCCAAAACTCCAAAACTCCAAAACTCCAAAACTCCGAAACTCCAAAACTCCAAAACTCCGAAACTCCGAAACTCCAAAACTCCAAAACTCCGAAACTCCAAAACTCCAAAACTCCAAAACTCCAAAACTCCGAAACTCCAAAACTCCAAAACTCCAAAACTCCGAAACTCCAAAACTCCAAAACTCCAAAACTCCAAAACTCTAGAACTCCGAAACTCCAAAACTCCAAAACTCCAAAACTCCGAAACTCCAAAACTCCAAAACTCCAAAACTCCAAAACTCCAAAACTGCAAAACTCCAAAACTCCAAAACTCCGAAACTCCAAAACTCCAAAACTCCAAAACTCCGAAACTCCAAAACTCCAAAACTCCGAAACTCCGAAACTCCAAAACTCCGAAACTCCAAAACTCCAAAACTCCAAAACTCCAAAACTCCAAAACTGCAAAACTCCGAAACTCCAAAACTCCAAAACTCCAAAACTCCGAAACTCCGAAACTCCAAAACTCCAAAACTCCGAAACTCCAAAACTCCAAAACTCCAAAACTCCAAAACTCCAAAACTCCGAAACTCCAAAACTCCAAAACTCCAAAACTCCAAAACTGCAAAACTCCAAAACTCCAAAACTCCGAAACTCCAAAACTCCAAAACTCCGAAACTCCGAAACTCCAAAACTCCAAAACTCCGAAACTCCAAAACTCCAAAACTCCAAAACTCCAAAACTCCGAAACTCCAAAACTCCAAAACTCCAAAACTCCAAAACTCCAAAACTCCGAAACTCCAAAACTCCGAAACTCCGAAACTCCGAAACTCCAAAACTCCGAAACTCCGAAACTCCGAAACTCCGAAACTCCAAAACTCCGAAACTCCAAAACTCCGAAACTCCGAAACTCCGAAACTCCGAAACTCCAAAACTCCGAAACTCCGAAACTCCTAAACTCCGAAACTCCAAAACTCCAAAACTCCAAAACACCGAAACTCCGAAACTCCGAAACTCCGAAACTCCGAAACTCCAAAACTCCGAAACTCCGAAACTCCAAAACTCCAAAACTCCAAAACTCCAAAACTCCGAAACTCCAAAACTCCAAAACTCCAAAACTCCAAAACTCCGAAACTCCAAAACTCCAAAACTCCAAAACTCCAAAACTCCAAAACTCCAAAACTCCGAAACTCCAAAACTCCAAAACTCCAAAACTCCAAAACTCCAAAACTCCGAAACTCCAAAACTCCGAAACTCCGAAACTCCGAAACTCCAAAACTCCGAAACTCCGAAACTCCGAAACTCCGAAACTCCAAAACTCCGAAACTCCAAAACTCCGAAACTCCGAAACTCCGAAACTCCGAAACTCCGAAACTCCAAAACTCCAAAACTCCGAAACTCCAAAACTCCGAAACTCCAAAACTCCAAAACTCCAAAACTCCAAAACTCCAAAACACCGAAACTCCGAAACTCCGAAACTCCGAAACTCCGAAACTCCAAAACTCCAAAACTCCAAAGCTCCAAAACTCCGAAACTCCGAAACTCCAAAACTCCAAAACTCCGAAACTCCGAAACTCCAAAACTCCAAAACTCCAAAACTCCAAAACTCCGAAACTCCAAAACTCCGAAACTCCAAAACTCCAAAACTCCAAAACTCCGAAACTCCAAAACTCCGAAACTCCAAAACTCCAAAACTCCAAAACTCCAAAACTCCAAAACTCCAAAACTCCGAAACTCCGAAACTCCAAAACTCCAAAACTCCGAAACTCCGAAACTCCAAAACTCCAAAACTCCGAAACTCCAAAACTCCAAAACTCCAAAACTCCAAAACTCCGAAACTCCAAAACTCCAAAACTCCAAAACTCCGAAACTCCAAAACTCCAAAACTCCAAAACTCCAAAACTCTAGAACTCCGAAACTCCAAAACTCCAAAACTCCAAAACTCCGAAACTCCAAAACTCCGAAACTCCAAAACTCCAAAACTCCAAAACTCCAAAACTCCGAAACTCCAACACTCCGAAACTCCAAAACTCCAAAACTCCAAAACTCCAAAACTCCAAAACTCCAAAACTGCAAAACTCCAAAACTCCAAAACTCTAGAACTCCGAAACTCCAAAACTCTAGAACTCCGAAACTCCAAAACTCCAAAACTCCAAAACTCCGAAACTCCAAAACTCCGAAACTCCAAAACTCCAAAACTCCAAAACTCCAAAACTCCGAAACTCCAAAACTCCGAAACTCCAAAACTCCAAAACTCCAAAACTCCAAAACTCCAAAACTGCAAAACTCCAAAACTCCAAAACTCCAAAACTCCGAAACTCCGAAACTCCGAAACTCCAAAACTCCAAAACTCCGAAACTCCGAAACTCCAAAACTCCAAAACTCCGAAACTCCGAAACTCCGAAACTCCGAAACTCCAAAACTCCAAAACTCCAAAACTCCAAAACTCCGAAACTCCGAAACTCCAAAACTCCAAAACTCTAGAACTCCGAAACTCCAAAACTCCAAAACTCCAAAACTCCGAAACTCCAAAACTCCGAAACTCCAAAACTCCAAAACTCCAAAACTCCAAAACTCCGAAACTCCAAAACTCCGAAACTCCAAAACTCCAAAACTCCAAAACTCCAAAACTGCAAAACTGCAAAACTCCAAAACTCCAAAACTCCGAAACTCCGAAACTCCGAAACTCCAAAACTCCAAAACTCCAAAACTCCAAAACTCCGAAACTCCGAAACTCCAAAACTCCAAAACTCTAGAACTCCGAAACTCCAAAACTCCAAAACTCCAAAACTCCGAAACTCCAAAACTCCAAAACTCCGAAACTCCAAAACTCCCAAACTCCAAAACTCCAAAACTCCAAAACTCCAAAACTCCAAAACTCCAAAACTCCAAAACTCCGAAACTCCGAAACTCCAAAACTCCGAAACTCCAAAACTCCGAAACTCCAAAACTCCCAAACTCCAAAGCTCCAAAACTCCAAAACTGCAAAACTGCAAAACTCCAAAACTCCAAAACTCCGAAACTCCGAAACTCCAAAACTCCAAAACTCCGAAACTCCGAAACTCCAAAACTCCGAAACTCCGAAACTCCAAAACTCCAAAACTCCAAAACTCCAAAACTCCGAAACTCCAAAACTCCAAAACTCCAAAACTCCAAAACTCCGAAACTCCAAAACTCCGAAACTCCAAAACTCCAAAACTCCAAAACTCTAAAACTCCAAAACTCCGAAACTCCAAAACTCAAAAGCTCCAAAACTCCAAAACTCCAAAACTCCAAAACTCCGAAACTCCAAAACTCCGAAACTCCGAAACTCCGAAACTCCAAAACTCCGAAACTCCGAAACTCCGAAACTCCGAAACTCCAAAACTCCGAAACTCCAAAACTCCGAAACTCCGAAACTCCGAAACTCCGAAACTCCAAAACTCCAAAACTCCGAAACTCCAAAACTCCAAAACTCCAAAACTCCAAAACTCCAAAACTCCAAAACTCCAAAACTCCGAAACTCCAAAATTCCAAAACTCCAAAACTCCAAAACTCCAAAACTCCAAAACTCCGAAACTCCAAAACTCCGAAACTCCAAAACTCCAAAACTCCAAAACTCCAAAACTCCAAAACTCCAAAACTCCAAAACTCCAAAACTCCGAAACTCCAAAACTCCAAAACTCCGAAACTCCGAAACTCCAAAACTCCGAAACTCCGAAACTCCAAAACTCCGAAACTCCAAAACTCCGAAACTCCAAAACTCCAAAACTCCGAAACTCCAAAACTCCGAAACTCCAAAACTCCAAAACTCCAAAACTCCGAAACTCCGAAACTCCAAAACTCCGAAACTCCAAAACTCCAAAACTCCGAAGCTCCAAAACTCCAAAACTCCGAAACTCCGAAACTCCAAAACTCCGAAACTCCAAAACTCCAAAACTCCAAAACTCCAAAACTCCAAAACTCCAAAACTCCAAAACTCCGAAACTCCAAAATTCCAAAACTCCAAAACTCCAAAACTCCAAAACTTCGAAACTCCAAAACTCCGAAACTCCAAAACTCCAAAACTCCAAAACTCCAAAACTCCAAAACTCCAAAACTCCGAAACTCCGAAACTCCAAAACTCCAAAACTCCGAAACTCCAAAACTCCAAAACTCCGAAACTCCGAAACTCCAAAACTCCAAAACTCCAAAACTCCGAAACTCCAAAACTCCAAAACTCCAAAACTGCAAAACTCCAAAACTGCAAAACTCCGAAACTCCTAAACTCCAAAACTCCAAAACTCCAAAACTCCGAAACTCCGAAACTCCAAAACTCCAAAACTCCGAAACTCCAAAACTCCAAAACTCCAAAACTCCAAAACTGCAAAACTCCAAAACTCCAAAACTCCGAAACTCCAAAACTCCAAAACTCCGAAACTCCGAAACTCCAAAACTCCAAAACTCCGAAACTCCAAAACTCCAAAACTCCGAAACTCCAAAACTCCAAAACTCCGAAACTCCAAAACTCCAAAACTCCAAAACTCTAAAACTCCAAAACTCCGAAACTCCAAAACTCAAAAGCTCCAAAACTCCAAAACTCCAAAACTCCAAAACTCCGAAACTCCAAAACTCCGAAACTCCGAAACTCCGAAACTCCAAAACTCCGAAACTCCGAAACTCCGAAACTCCGAAACTCCAAAACTCCGAAACTCCAAAACTCCGAAACTCCGAAACTCCGAAACTCCGAAACTCCAAAACTCCAAAACTCCGAAACTCCAAAACTCCAAAACTCCAAAACTCCAAAACTCCAAAACTCCAAAACTCCAAAACTCCGAAACTCCAAAATTCCAAAACTCCAAAACTCCAAAACTCCAAAACTCCAAAACTCCGAAACTCCAAAACTCCGAAACTCCAAAACTCCAAAACTCCAAAACTCCAAAACTCCAAAACTCCAAAACTCCGAAACTCCAAAACTCCAAAACTCCGAAACTCCGAAACTCCAAAACTCCGAAACTCCGAAACTCCAAAACTCCGAAACTCCAAAACTCCGAAACTCCAAAACTCCAAAACTCCGAAACTCCAAAACTCCGAAACTCCAAAACTCCAAAACTCCAAAACTCCGAAACTCCGAAACTCCAAAACTCCGAAACTCCAAAACTCCAAAACTCCGAAGCTCCAAAACTCCAAAACTCCGAAACTCCGAAACTCCAAAACTCCGAAACTCCAAAACTCCAAAACTCCAAAACTCCAAAACTCCAAAACTCCAAAACTCCAAAACTCCGAAACTCCAAAATTCCAAAACTCCAAAACTCCAAAACTCCAAAACTTCGAAACTCCAAAACTCCGAAACTCCAAAACTCCAAAACTCCAAAACTCCAAAACTCCAAAACTCCAAAACTCCGAAACTCCGAAACTCCAAAACTCCAAAACTCCGAAACTCCAAAACTCCAAAACTCCGAAACTCCGAAACTCCAAAACTCCAAAACTCCAAAACTCCGAAACTCCAAAACTCCAAAACTCCAAAACTGCAAAACTCCAAAACTGCAAAACTCCGAAACTCCTAAACTCCAAAACTCCAAAACTCCAAAACTCCGAAACTCCGAAACTCCAAAACTCCAAAACTCCGAAACTCCAAAACTCCAAAACTCCAAAACTCCAAAACTGCAAAACTCCAAAACTCCAAAACTCCGAAACTCCAAAACTCCAAAACTCCGAAACTCCGAAACTCCAAAACTCCAAAACTCCGAAACTCCAAAACTCCAAAACTCCGAAACTCCAAAACTCCAAAACTCCGAAACTCCAAAACTCCAAAACTCCAAAACTCCAAAACTCCGAAACTCCAAAACTCCAAAACTCCAAAACTCCAAAACTCCAAAACTCCGAAACTCCAAAACTCCGAAACTCCGAAACTCCGAAACTCCAAAACTCCGAAACTCCGAAACTCCGAAACTCCGAAACTCCAAAACTCCGAAACTCCAAAACTCCGAAACTCCGAAACTCCGAAACTCCGAAACTCCAAAACTCCGAAACTCCGAAACTCCTAAACTCCGAAACTCCAAAACTCCAAAACTCCAAAACACCGAAACTCCGAAACTCCGAAACTCCGAAACTCCGAAACTCCAAAACTCCGAAACTCCGAAACTCCAAAACTCCAAAACTCCAAAACTCCAAAACTCCGAAACTCCAAAACTCCAAAACTCCAAAACTCCAAAACTCCGAAACTCCAAAACTCCAAAACTCCAAAACTCCAAAACTCCAAAACTCCAAAACTCCGAAACTCCAAAACTCCAAAACTCCAAAACTCCAAAACTCCAAAACTCCGAAACTCCAAAACTCCGAAACTCCGAAACTCCGAAACTCCAAAACTCCGAAACTCCGAAACTCCGAAACTCCGAAACTCCAAAACTCCGAAACTCCAAAACTCCGAAACTCCGAAACTCCGAAACTCCGAAACTCCGAAACTCCAAAACTCCAAAACTCCGAAACTCCAAAACTCCGAAACTCCAAAACTCCAAAACTCCAAAACTCCAAAACTCCAAAACACCGAAACTCCGAAACTCCGAAACTCCGAAACTCCGAAACTCCAAAACTCCAAAACTCCAAAGCTCCAAAACTCCGAAACTCCGAAACTCCAAAACTCCAAAACTCCGAAACTCCGAAACTCCAAAACTCCAAAACTCCAAAACTCCAAAACTCCGAAACTCCAAAACTCCGAAACTCCAAAACTCCAAAACTCCAAAACTCCGAAACTCCAAAACTCCGAAACTCCAAAACTCCAAAACTCCAAAACTCCAAAACTCCAAAACTCCAAAACTCCGAAACTCCGAAACTCCAAAACTCCAAAACTCCGAAACTCCGAAACTCCAAAACTCCAAAACTCCGAAACTCCAAAACTCCAAAACTCCAAAACTCCAAAACTCCGAAACTCCAAAACTCCAAAACTCCAAAACTCCGAAACTCCAAAACTCCAAAACTCCAAAACTCCAAAACTCTAGAACTCCGAAACTCCAAAACTCCAAAACTCCAAAACTCCGAAACTCCAAAACTCCGAAACTCCAAAACTCCAAAACTCCAAAACTCCAAAACTCCGAAACTCCAACACTCCGAAACTCCAAAACTCCAAAACTCCAAAACTCCAAAACTCCAAAACTCCAAAACTGCAAAACTCCAAAACTCCAAAACTCTAGAACTCCGAAACTCCAAAACTCTAGAACTCCGAAACTCCAAAACTCCAAAACTCCAAAACTCCGAAACTCCAAAACTCCGAAACTCCAAAACTCCAAAACTCCAAAACTCCAAAACTCCGAAACTCCAAAACTCCGAAACTCCAAAACTCCAAAACTCCAAAACTCCAAAACTCCAAAACTGCAAAACTCCAAAACTCCAAAACTCCAAAACTCCGAAACTCCGAAACTCCGAAACTCCAAAACTCCAAAACTCCGAAACTCCGAAACTCCAAAACTCCAAAACTCCGAAACTCCGAAACTCCGAAACTCCGAAACTCCAAAACTCCAAAACTCCAAAACTCCAAAACTCCGAAACTCCGAAACTCCAAAACTCCAAAACTCTAGAACTCCGAAACTCCAAAACTCCAAAACTCCAAAACTCCGAAACTCCAAAACTCCGAAACTCCAAAACTCCAAAACTCCAAAACTCCAAAACTCCGAAACTCCAAAACTCCGAAACTCCAAAACTCCAAAACTCCAAAACTCCAAAACTGCAAAACTGCAAAACTCCAAAACTCCAAAACTCCGAAACTCCGAAACTCCGAAACTCCAAAACTCCAAAACTCCAAAACTCCAAAACTCCGAAACTCCGAAACTCCAAAACTCCAAAACTCTAGAACTCCGAAACTCCAAAACTCCAAAACTCCAAAACTCCGAAACTCCAAAACTCCAAAACTCCGAAACTCCAAAACTCCCAAACTCCAAAACTCCAAAACTCCAAAACTCCAAAACTCCAAAACTCCAAAACTCCAAAACTCCGAAACTCCGAAACTCCAAAACTCCGAAACTCCAAAACTCCGAAACTCCAAAACTCCCAAACTCCAAAGCTCCAAAACTCCAAAACTGCAAAACTGCAAAACTCCAAAACTCCAAAACTCCGAAACTCCGAAACTCCAAAACTCCAAAACTCCGAAACTCCGAAACTCCAAAACTCCGAAACTCCGAAACTCCAAAACTCCAAAACTCCAAAACTCCAAAACTCCGAAACTCCAAAACTCCAAAACTCCAAAACTCCAAAACTCCGAAACTCCAAAACTCCGAAACTCCAAAACTCCAAAACTCCAAAACTCTAAAACTCCAAAACTCCGAAACTCCAAAACTCAAAAGCTCCAAAACTCCAAAACTCCAAAACTCCAAAACTCCGAAACTCCAAAACTCCGAAACTCCGAAACTCCGAAACTCCAAAACTCCGAAACTCCGAAACTCCGAAACTCCGAAACTCCAAAACTCCGAAACTCCAAAACTCCGAAACTCCGAAACTCCGAAACTCCGAAACTCCAAAACTCCAAAACTCCGAAACTCCAAAACTCCAAAACTCCAAAACTCCAAAACTCCAAAACTCCAAAACTCCAAAACTCCGAAACTCCAAAATTCCAAAACTCCAAAACTCCAAAACTCCAAAACTCCAAAACTCCGAAACTCCAAAACTCCGAAACTCCAAAACTCCAAAACTCCAAAACTCCAAAACTCCAAAACTCCAAAACTCCAAAACTCCGAAACTCCAAAACTCCAAAACTCCGAAACTCCGAAACTCCAAAACTCCGAAACTCCGAAACTCCAAAACTCCGAAACTCCAAAACTCCGAAACTCCAAAACTCCAAAACTCCGAAACTCCAAAACTCCGAAACTCCAAAACTCCAAAACTCCAAAACTCCGAAACTCCGAAACTCCAAAACTCCGAAACTCCAAAACTCCAAAACTCCGAAGCTCCAAAACTCCAAAACTCCGAAACTCCGAAACTCCAAAACTCCGAAACTCCAAAACTCCAAAACTCCAAAACTCCAAAACTCCAAAACTCCAAAACTCCAAAACTCCGAAACTCCAAAATTCCAAAACTCCAAAACTCCAAAACTCCAAAACTTCGAAACTCCAAAACTCCGAAACTCCAAAACTCCAAAACTCCAAAACTCCAAAACTCCAAAACTCCGAAACTCCGAAACTCCAAAACTCCAAAACTCCGAAACTCCAAAACTCCAAAACTCCGAAACTCCGAAACTCCAAAACTCCAAAACTCCAAAACTCCGAAACTCCAAAACTCCAAAACTCCAAAACTGCAAAACTCCAAAACTGCAAAACTCCGAAACTCCTAAACTCCAAAACTCCAAAACTCCAAAACTCCGAAACTCCGAAACTCCAAAACTCCAAAACTCCGAAACTCCAAAACTCCAAAACTCCAAAACTGCAAAACTCCAAAACTGCAAAACTCCGAAACTCCTAAACTCCAAAACTCCAAAACTCCAAAACTCCGAAACTCCGAAACTCCAAAACTCCAAAACTCCGAAACTCCAAAACTCCAAAACTCCAAAACTCCAAAACTGCAAAACTCCAAAACTCCAAAACTCCGAAACTCCAAAACTCCAAAACTCCGAAACTCCGAAACTCCAAAACTCCAAAACTCCGAAACTCCAAAACTCCAAAACTCCGAAACTCCAAAACTCCAAAACTCCGAAACTCCGAAACTCCGAAACTCCAAAACTCCAAAACTCCGAAACTCCAAAACTCCGAAACTCCGAAACTACAAAACTCCAAATCTCCAAAACTCCGAAACTCCAAAACTCCAAAAACTCCAAAACTCCGAAACTCCGAAACTCCGAAACTCGAAAACTCCGAAACTCCGAAACTCCAAAACTCCAAAACTCCAAAACTCCAAAACTCCGATACTCCGAAACTCGGAAACTCCCAAACTCCAAAACTCGAAAACTCCGAAACTCCGAAACTCCGAAACTCCAAAACTCCAAACCTCCAAAACTCCAAAACTCCAAAACTCCAAAACTCCGAAACTCCGAAACTCCAAAACTCCAAAACTCTAGAACTCCGAAACTCCAAAACTCCAAAATTCCGAAACTCCAAAACTCCGAAACTCCAAAACTCCAAAACTCCAAAACTCCAAAACTCCGAAACTCCAAAACTCCGAAACTCCAAAACTCCAAAACTCCAAAACTCCAAAACTCCAAAACTGCAATACTCCAAAACTCCAAAACTCCAAAACTCCGAAACTCCGAAACTCCGAAACTCCAAAACTCCAAAACTCCGAAACTCCGAAACTCCAAAACTCCAAAACTCCGAAACTCCGAAACTCCGAAACTCCGAAACTCCAAAACTCCAAAACTCCAAAACTCCAAAACTCCGAAACTCCGAAACTCCAAAACTCCAAAACTCCAAAACTCCAAAACTGCAAAACTCCAAAACTCCAAAACTCCGAAACTCCAAAACTCCAAAACTCCGAAACTCCGAAACTCCAAAACTCCGAAACTCCGAAACTCCAAAACTCCGAAACTCAGAAACTCCGAAACTCCGAAACTCGAAAACTCCGAAACTCCGAAACTCCGAAACTCCAAAACTCCAAACCTCCAAAACTCCAAAACTCCAAAACTCCAAAACTCCGAAACTCCGAAACTCCAAAACTCCAAAACTCTAGAACTCCGAAACTCCAAAACTCCAAAACTCCGAAACTCCAAAACTCTAAAACTCCAAAACTCCAAAACTCCAAAACTCCAAAACTCCAAAACTCCAAAACTCCGAAACTCCAAAACTCCAAAACTCCAAAACTCCGAAACTCCAAAACTCCGAAACTCCAAAACTCCAAAACTCCAAAACTCCGAAACTCCAAAACTCCAAAACTCCGAAACTCCGAAACTCCAAAACTCCGAAACTCCAAAACTCCAAAACTCCAAAACTCCAAAACTCCAAAACTCCAAAACTGCAAAACTCCAAAACTCCAAAACTCCGAAACTCCGAAACTCCGAAACTCCAAAACTCCGAAACTCCGAAACTCCAAAACTCCAAAACTCCGAAACTCCAAAACTCCAAAACTCCAAAACTCCAAAACTCCAAAACTCCGAAACTCCAAAACTCCAAAACTCCGAAACTCCAAAACTCCGAAACTCCAAACCTCCAAAACTCCAAAACTCCAAAACTCCAAAACTCCGAAACTCCAAAACTCCAAAACTCCAAAACTCCAAAACTCCGAAACTCCGAAACTCCGAAACTCCGAAACTCTAGAACTCCGAAACTCCGAAACTCCAAAACTCCAAAACTCCAAAACTCCAAAACTCTAGAACTCCGAAACTCCAAAACTCCAAAACTCCAAAACTCCAAAACTCCGAAACTCCAAAACTCCGAAACTCCAAAACTCCAAAACTCCAAAACTCCAAAACTCCGAAACTCCAAAACTCCGAAACTCCAAAACTCCAAAACTCCAAAACTCCAAAACTGCAAAACTCCAAAACTCCAAAACTCCAAAACTCCAAAACTCCGAAACTCCGAAACTCCAAAACTCCAAAACTCCGTAACTCCGAAACTCCAAAACTCCAAAACTCCGAAACTCCAAAACTCCAAAACTCCAAAACTCCAAAACTCCGAAACTCCAAAACTCCAAAACTCCAAAACTCCAAAACTCCAAAACTCCGAAACTCCGAAACTCCAAAACTCCGAAACTCCAAAACTCCAAAACTCCAAAACTCCAAAACTCCAAAACTCCGAAACTCCAAAACTCCAAAACTCCAAAACTCCAAAACTCCGAAACTCCAAAACTCCGAAACTCCGAAACTCCGAAACTCCAAAACTCCGAAACTCCGAAACTCCGAAACTCCGAAACTCCAAAACTCCGAAACTCCAAAACTCCGAAACTCCGAAACTCCGAAACTCCGAAACTCCAAAACTCCGAAACTCCGAAACTCCTAAACTCCGAAACTCCAAAACTCCAAAACTCCAAAACTCCAAAACACCGAAACTCCGAAACTCCGAAACTCCGAAACTCCGAAACTCCAAAACTCCAAAGCTCCAAAACTCCGAAACTCCGAAACTCCAAAACTCCAAAACTCCGAAACTCCGAAACTCCAAAACTCCAAAACTCCAAAACTCCGAAACTCCAAAACTCCGAAACTCCAAAACTCACAAACTCCAAAACTCCAAAACTCCGAAACTCCAAAACTCCAAAACTCCAAAACTCCAAAACTCCAAAACTCCAAAACTCCAAAACTCCGAAACTCCGAAACTCCAAAACTCCAAAACTCCGAAACTCCAAAACTCCAAAACTCCGAAACTCCGAAACTCCAAAACTCCAAAACTCCGAAACTCCAAAACTCCAAAACTCCAAAACTGCAAAACTCCAAAACTGCAAAACTCCGAAACTCCAAAACTCCAAAACTCCAAAACTCCGAAACTCCGAAACTCCAAAACTCCAAAACTCCGAAACTCCAAAACTCCAAAACTCCAAAACTCCAAAACTCCGAAACTCCAAAACTCCAAAACTCCAAAACTCCAAAACTCTAAAACTGCAAAACTCCAAAACTCCAAAACTCCGAAACTCCGAAACTCCAAAACTCCAAAACTCCGAAACTCCAAAACTCCAAAACTGCAAAACTCCGAAACTCCAAAACTCCAAAACTCCGAAACTCCGAAACTCCAAAACTCCGAAACTCCGAAACTCCAAAACTCCAAAACTCCAAAACTCCGAAACTCCAAAGCTCCGAAACTCCGAAACTCCGAAACTCCAAACCTCCAAAACTCCAAAACTCCGAAACTCCAAAACTCCAAAACTCCAAAACTCCGAAACTCCGAAACTCCGAAACTCCGAAACTTCGAAACTCGAAAACTCCGAAACTCCGAAACTCCAAAACTCCAAAACTCCAAAACTCCGATACTCCGAAACTCGGAAACTCCCAAACTCCAAAACTCGAAAACTCCGAAACTCCGAAACTCCGAAACTCCAAAACTCCAAACCTCCAAAACTCCAAAACTCCAAAACTCCAAAACTCCGAAACTCCGAAACTCCAAAACTCCAAAACTCTAGAACTCCGAAACTCCAAAACTCCAAAACTCCAAAACTCCGAAACTCCAAAACTCCGAAACTCCAAAACTCCAAAACTCCAAAACTCCAAAACTCCGAAACTCCAAAACTCCGAAACTCCAAAACTCCAAAACTCCAAAACTCCAAAACTCCAAAACTCCGAAACTCCAAAACTCCAAAACTCCAAAACTCCGAAACTCCAAAACTCCGAAACTCCAAAACTCCAAAACTCCAAAACTCCAAAACTCCAAAACTCCAAAACTCCGAAACTCCAAAACTCCAAAACTCCAAAACTCCAAAACTCAAAAACTCCAAAACTCCGAAACTCCAAAACTCCGAAACTCCGAAACTCCAAAACTCCGAAACTCCGAAACTCCGAAACTCCGAAACTCCAAAACTCCGAAACTCCAAAACTCCGAAACTCCGAAACTCCGAAACTCCGAAACTCCAAAACTCCAAAACTCCGAAACTCCAAAACTCCGAAACTCCAAAACTCCAAAACTCCAAAACACCGAAACTCCGAAACTCCGAAACTCCAAAACTCCAAAACTCCGAAACTCCGAAACTCCAAAACTCCGAAACTCCAAAACTCCAAAACTCCAAAACTCCGAAACTCCAAAACTCCGAAACTCCAAAACTCCAAAACTCCAAAACTCCAAAACTACAAAACTCCAAAACTCCAAAACTCCGAAACTCCGAAACTCCGAAACTCCAAAACTCCAAAACTCCAAAACTCCGAAACTCCAAAACTCCAAAACTCCAAAACTCCGAAACTCCGAAACTCCGAAACTCCGAAACTTCGAAACTCGAAAACTCCGAAACTCCGAAACTCCAAAACTCCAAAACTCCAAAACTCCGATACTCCGAAACTCGGAAACTCCCAAACTCCAAAACTCGAAAACTCCGAAACTCCGAAACTCCGAAACTCCAAAACTCCAAACCTCCAAAACTCCAAAACTCCAAAACTCCAAAACTCCGAAACTCCGAAACTCCAAAACTCCAAAACTCTAGAACTCCGAAACTCCAAAACTCCAAAACTCCAAAACTCCGAAACTCCAAAACTCCGAAACTCCAAAACTCCAAAACTCCAAAACTCCAAAACTCCGAAACTCCAAAACTCCGAAACTCCAAAACTCCAAAACTCCGAAACTCCAAAACTCCAAAACTCCAAAACACCGAAACTCCGAAACTCCGAAACTCCGAAACTCCGAAACTCCAAAACTCCAAAGCTCCAAAACTCCGAAACTCCGAAACTCCAAAACTCCAAAACTCCGAAACTCCGAAACTCCAAAACTCCAAAACTCCAAAACTCCGAAACTCCAAAACTCCGAAACTCCAAAACTCACAAACTCCAAAACTCCAAAACTCCGAAACTCCAAAACTCCAAAACTCCAAAACTCCAAAACTCCAAAACTCCAAAACTCCGAAACTCCGAAACTCCAAAACTCCAAAACTCCGAAACTCCAAAACTCCAAAACTCCGAAACTCCGAAACTCCAAAACTCCAAAACTCCAAAACTCCGAAACTCCAAAACTCCAAAACTCCAAAACTGCAAAACTCCAAAACTGCAAAACTCCGAAACTCCAAAACTCCAAAACTCCAAAACTCCGAAACTCCGAAACTCCAAAACTCCAAAACTCCGAAACTCCAAAACTCCAAAACTCCAAAACTCCAAAACTCCGAAACTCCAAAACTCCAAAACTCCAAAACTCCAAAACTCCAAAACTGCAAAACTCCAAAACTCCAAAACTCCGAAACTCCAAAACTCCAAAACTCCGAAACTCCGAAACTCCAAAACTCCAAAACTCCGAAACTCCAAAACTCCAAAACTGCAAAACTCCGAAACTCCAAAACTCCAAAACTCCGAAACTCCGAAACTCCAAAACTCCGAAACTCCGAAACTCCAAAACTCCAAAACTCCAAAACTCCGAAACTCCAAAGCTCCGAAACTCCGAAACTCCGAAACTCCAAAACTCCAAAACTCCAAAACTCCGAAACTCCAAAACTCCAAAACTCCAAAACTCCGAAACTCCGAAACTCCGAAACTCCGAAACTTCGAAACTCGAAAACTCCGAAACTCCGAAACTCCAAAACTCCAAAACTCCAAAACTCCGATACTCCGAAACTCGGAAACTCCCAAACTCCAAAACTCGAAAACTCCGAAACTCCGAAACTCCGAAACTCCAAAACTCCAAACCTCCAAAACTCCAAAACTCCAAAACTCCAAAACTCCGAAACTCCGAAACTCCAAAACTCCAAAACTCTAGAACTCCGAAACTCCAAAACTCCAAAACTCCAAAACTCCGAAACTCCAAAACTCCGAAACTCCAAAACTCCAAAACTCCAAAACTCCAAAACTCCGAAACTCCAAAACTCCGAAACTCCAAAACTCCAAAACTCCAAAACTCCAAAACTCCAAAACTCCAAAACTCCGAAACTCCAAAACTCCAAAACTCCAAAACTCCGAAACTCCAAAACTCCGAAACTCCAAAACTCCAAAACTCCAAAACTCCAAAACTCCAAAACTCCAAAACTCCGAAACTCCAAAACTCCAAAACTCCAAAACTCCAAAACTCAAAAACTCCAAAACTCCGAAACTCCAAAACTCCGAAACTCCGAAACTCCAAAACTCCGAAACTCCGAAACTCCGAAACTCCGAAACTCCAAAACTCCGAAACTCCAAAACTCCGAAACTCCGAAACTCCGAAACTCCGAAACTCCAAAACTCCAAAACTCCGAAACTCCAAAACTCCGAAACTCCAAAACTCCAAAACTCCAAAACTCCAAAACACCGAAACTCCGAAACTCCGAAACTCCAAAACTCCAAAACTCCGAAACTCCGAAACTCCAAAACTCCGAAACTCCAAAACTCCAAAACTCCAAAACTCCGAAACTCCAAAACTCCGAAACTCCAAAACTCCAAAACTCCAAAACTCCAAAACTACAAAACTCCAAAACTCCAAAACTCCGAAACTCCGAAACTCCGAAACTCCAAAACTCCAAAACTCCAAAACTCCGAAACTCCAAAACTCCAAAACTCCAAAACTCCGAAACTCCGAAACTCCGAAACTCCGAAACTTCGAAACTCGAAAACTCCGAAACTCCGAAACTCCAAAACTCCAAAACTCCAAAACTCCGATACTCCGAAACTCGGAAACTCCCAAACTCCAAAACTCGAAAACTCCGAAACTCCGAAACTCCGAAACTCCAAAACTCCAAACCTCCAAAACTCCAAAACTCCAAAACTCCAAAACTCCGAAACTCCGAAACTCCAAAACTCCAAAACTCTAGAACTCCGAAACTCCAAAACTCCAAAACTCCAAAACTCCGAAACTCCAAAACTCCGAAACTCCAAAACTCCAAAACTCCAAAACTCCAAAACTCCGAAACTCCAAAACTCCGAAACTCCAAAACTCCAAAACTCCAAAACTCCAAAACTCCAAAACTCCAAAACTCCGAAACTCCAAAACTCCAAAACTCCAAAACTCCGAAACTCCAAAACTCCGAAACTCCAAAACTCCAAAACTCCAAAACTCCAAAACTCCAAAACTCCAAAACTCCGAAACTCCAAAACTCCAAAACTCCAAAACTCCAAAACTCAAAAACTCCAAAACTCCGAAACTCCAAAACTCCGAAACTCCGAAACTCCAAAACTCCGAAACTCCGAAACTCCGAAACTCCGAAACTCCAAAACTCCGAAACTCCAAAACTCCGAAACTCCGAAACTCCGAAACTCCGAAACTCCAAAACTCCAAAACTCCGAAACTCCAAAACTCCGAAACTCCAAAACTCCAAAACTCCAAAACTCCAAAACACCGAAACTCCGAAACTCCGAAACTCCAAAACTCCAAAACTCCGAAACTCCGAAACTCCAAAACTCCGAAACTCCAAAACTCCAAAACTCCAAAACTCCGAAACTCCAAAACTCCGAAACTCCAAAACTCCAAAACTCCAAAACTCCAAAACTACAAAACTCCAAAACTCCAAAACTCCGAAACTCCGAAACTCCAAAACTCCAAAACTCCGAAACTCCAAAACTCCAAAACTCCGAAACTCCGAAACTCCAAAACTCCAAAACTCCGAAACTCCAAAACTCCAAAACTCCAAAACTGCAAAACTCCAAAACTGCAAAACTCCGAAACTCCAAAACTCCAAAACTCCAAAACTCCAAAGCTCCGAAACTCCGAAACTCCAAAACTCCAAAACTCCGAAACTCCAAAACTCCAAAACTCCAAAACTCCAAAACTCCAAAACTCCGAAACTCCAAAACTCCAAAACTCCAAAACTCTAGAACTCCGAAACTCCAAAACTCCAAAACTCCGAAACTCCAAAACTCCGAAACTCCAAAACTCCAAAACTCCAAAACTCCAAAACTCCGAAACTCCAAAACTCCGAAACTCCAAAACTCCAAAACTCCAAAACTCCAAAACTCCAAAACTGCAAAACTCCAAAACTCCAAAACTCCAAAACTCCGAAACTCCGAAACTCCGAAACTCCAAAACTCCAAAACTCCGAAACTCCGAAACTCCGAAACTCTAGAACTCCGAAACTCCGAAACTCCAAAACTCCAAAACTCCAAAACTCCAAAGCTCCAAAACTCCGAAACTCCGAAACTCCAAAACTCCAAAACTCCGAAACTCCGAAACTCCAAAACTCCAAAACTCCGAAACTCCAAAACTCCAAAACTCCAAAACTCCAAAACTCCGAAACTCCAAAACTCCGAAACTCCAAAACTCCAAAACTCCAAAACTCCAAAACTCCAAAACTGCAAAACTCCAAAACTCCAAAACTCCGAAACTCCAAAACTCCAAAACTCCAAAACTCCGAAACTCCAAAACTCCAAAACTCCGAAACTCCGAAACTCCAAAACTCCGAAACTCCAAAACTCCAAAACTCCAAAACTCCAAAACTCCAAAACTGCAAAACTCCGAAACTCCAAAACTCCAAAACTCCAAAACTCCGAAACTCCGAAACTCCAAAACTCCAAAACTCCGAAACTCCAAAACTCCAAAACTCCAAAACTCCAAAACTCCAAAACTCCGAAACTCCAAAACTCCAAAACTCCAAAACTCCAAAACTCCAAAACTCCAAAACTCCAAAACTCCGAAACTCCAAAACTCCAAAACTCCGAAACTCCGAAACTCCAAAACTCCAAAACTCCGAAACTCCAAAACTCCAAAACTGCAAAACTCCGAAACTCCAAAACTCCAAAACTCCGAAACTCCGAAACTCCAAAACTCCGAAACTCCGAAACTCCAAAACTCCAAAACTCCAAAACTCCGAAACTCCAAAACTCCGAAACTCCGAAACTCCGAAACTCCAAAACTCCAAAACTCCAAAACTCCGAAACTCCAAAACTCCAAAACTCCAAAACTCCGAAACTCCGAAACTCCGAAACTCCGAAACTTCGAAACTCGAAAACTCCGAAACTCCGAAACTCCAAAACTCCAAAACTCCAAAACTCCGATACTCCGAAACTCGGAAACTCCCAAACTCCAAAACTCGAAAACTCCGAAACTCCGAAACTCCGAAACTCCAAAACTCCAAACCTCCAAAACTCCAAAACTCCAAAACTCCAAAACTCCGAAACTCCGAAACTCCAAAACTCCAAAACTCTAGAACTCCGAAACTCCAAAACTCCAAAACTCCAAAACTCCAAAACTCCGAAACTCCAAAACTCCGAAACTCCAAAACTCCAAAACTCCAAAACTCCGAAACTCCAAAACTCCGAAACTCCAAAACTCCAAAACTCCGAAACTCCAAAACTCCAAAACTGCAAAACTCCGAAACTCCAAAACTCCAAAACTCCGAAACTCCGAAACTCCAAAACTCCGAAACTCCGAAACTCCAAAACTCCAAAACTCCGAAACTCCAAATCTCCGAAACTCCGAAACTCCGAAACTCCAAAACTCCAAAACTCCAAAACTCCGAAACTCCAAAACTCCAAAACTCCAAAACTCCGAAACTCCGAAACTCCGAAACTCCGAAACTTCGAAACTCGAAAACTCCGAAACTCCGAAACTCCAAAACTCCAAAACTCCAAAACTCCGATACTCCGAAACTCGGAAACTCCCAAACTCCAAAACTCGAAAACTCCGAAACTCCGAAACTCCGAAACTCCAAAACTCCAAACCTCCAAAACTCCAAAACTCCAAAACTCCAAAACTCCGAAACTCCGAAACTCCAAAACTCCAAAACTCTAGAACTCCGAAACTCCAAAACTCCAAAACTCCAAAACTCCGAAACTCCAAAACTCCGAAACTCCAAAACTCCAAAACTCCAAAACTCCAAAACTCCGAAACTCCAAAACTCCGAAACTCCAAAACTCCAAAACTCCAAAACTCCAAAACTCCAAAACTCCGAAACTCCAAAACTCCAAAACTCCAAAACTCCGAAACTCCAAAACTCCGAAACTCCAAAACTCCAAAACTCCAAAACTCCAAAACTCCAAAACTCCGAAACTCCAAAACTCCAAAACTCCAAAACTCCAAAACTCCAAAACTCCAAAACTCCAAAACTCCGAAACTCCAAAACTCCGAAACTCCGAAACTCCGAAACTCCAAAACTCCGAAACTCCGAAACTCCGAAACTCCGAAACTCCAAAACTCCGAAACTCCAAAACTCCGAAACTCCGAAACTCCGAAACTCCGAAACTCCAAAACTCCAAAACTCCGAAACTCCAAAACTCCGAAACTCCAAAACTCCAAAACTCCAAAACTCCAAAACACCGAAACTCCGAAACTCCGAAACTCCGAAACTCCAAAACTCCAAAACTCCGAAACTCCAAAACTCCGAAACTCCAAAACTCCAAAACTCCAAAACTCCGAAACTCCAAAACTCCGAAACTCCAAAACTCCAAAACTCCAAAACTCCAAAACTCCAAAACTCCAAAACTCCAAAACTCCGAAACTCCGAAACTCCAAAACTCCAAAACTCCGAAACTCCAAAACTCCAAAACTCCGAACTCCGAAACTCCAAAACTCCAAAACTCCGAAACTCCAAAACTCCAAAACTCCAAAACTGCAAAACTCCAAAACTGCAAAACTCCGAAACTCCAAAACTCCAAAACTCCAAAACTCCGAAACTCCGAAACTCCAAAACTCCAAAACTCCGAAACTCCAAAACTCCAAAACTCCAAAACTCCAAAACTCCGAAACTCCAAAACTCCAAAACTCCAAAACTCCGAAACTCCAAAACTCCAAAACTCCAAAACTCTAGAACTCCGAAACTCCAAAACTCCAAAACTCCGAAACTCCAAAACTCCGAAACTCCAAAACTCCAAAACTCCAAAACTCCAAAACTCCGAAACTCCAAAACTCCGAAACTCCAAAACTCCAAAACTCCAAAACTCCAAAACTGCAAAACTCCAAAACTCCAAAACTCCAAAACTCCGAAACTCCGAAACTCCGAAACTCCAAAACTCCAAAACTCCGAAACTCCGAAACTCCGAAACTCCGAAACTCTAGAACTCCGAAACTCCGAAACTCCAAAACTCCAAAACTCCAAAACTCCAAAGCTCCAAAACTCCGAAACTCCGAAACTCCAAAACTCCAAAACTCCGAAACTCCGAAACTCCAAAACTCCAAAACTCCGAAACTCCAAAACTCCAAAACTCCAAAACTCCAAAACTCCGAAACTCCAAAACTCCGAAACTCCAAAACTCCAAAACTCCAAAACTCCAAAACTCCAAAACTGCAAAACTCCAAAACTCCAAAACTCCGAAACTCCAAAACTCCAAAACTCCAAAACTCCGAAACTCCAAAACTCCAAAACTCCGAAACTCCGAAACTCCAAAACTCCGAAACTCCAAAACTCCAAAACTCCAAAACTCCAAAACTCCAAAACTGCAAAACTCCGAAACTCCAAAACTCCAAAATTCCAAAACTCCGAAACTCCGAAACTCCAAAACTCCAAAACTCCGAAACTCCAAAACTCCAAAACTCCAAAACTCCAAAACTCCAAAACTCCGAAACTCCAAAACTCCAAAACTCCAAAACTCCAAAACTGCAAAACTCCAAAACTCCAAAACTCCGAAACTCCAAAACTCCAAAACTCCGAAACTCCGAAACTCCAAAACTCCAAAACTCCGAAACTCCAAAACTCCAAAACTGCAAAACTCCGAAACTCCAAAACTCCAAAACTCCGAAACTCCGAAACTCCAAAACTCCGAAACTCCGAAACTCCAAAACTCCAAAACTCCAAAACTCCGAAACTCCAAAACTCCGAAACTCCGAAACTCCGAAACTCCAAAACTCCAAAACTCCAAAACTCCAAAACTCCAAAACTCCAAAACTCCAAAACTCCGAAACTCCAAAACTCCAAAACTCCAAAACTCCAAAACTCCAAAACTCCAAAACTCCGAAACTCCAAAACTCCGAAACTCCGAAACTCCGAAACTCCGAAACTCCAAAACTCCGAAACTCCGAAACTCCGAAACTCCGAAACTCCAAAACTCCGAAACTCCAAAACTCCAAAACTCCAAAACTCCGAAACTCCAAAACTCCAAAACTCCAAAACTGCAAAACTCCAAAACTGCAAAACTCCGAAACTCCAAAACTCCAAAACTCCAAAACTCCAAAACTCCGAAACTCCGAAACTCCAAAACTCCAAAACTCCGAAACTCCAAAACTCCAAAACTCCAAAACTCCAAAACTCCGAAACTCCAAAACTCCAAAACTCCAAAACTCCGAAACTCCAAAACTCCGAACTCCGAAACTCCAAAACTCCAAAACTCCGAAACTCCAAAACTCCAAAACTCCAAAACTGCAAAACTCCAAAACTGCAAAACTCCGAAACTCCAAAACTCCAAAACTCCAAAACTCCGAAACTCCGAAACTCCAAAACTCCAAAACTCCGAAACTCCAAAACTCCAAAACTCCAAAACTCCAAAACTCCGAAACTCCAAAACTCCAAAACTCCAAAACTCCGAAACTCCAAAACTCCAAAACTCCAAAACTCTAGAACTCCGAAACTCCAAAACTCCAAAACTCCGAAACTCCAAAACTCCGAAACTCCAAAACTCCAAAACTCCAAAACTCCAAAACTCCGAAACTCCAAAACTCCGAAACTCCAAAACTCCAAAACTCCAAAACTCCAAAACTGCAAAACTCCAAAACTCCAAAACTCCAAAACTCCGAAACTCCGAAACTCCGAAACTCCAAAACTCCAAAACTCCGAAACTCCGAAACTCCGAAACTCCGAAACTCTAGAACTCCGAAACTCCGAAACTCCAAAACTCCAAAACTCCAAAACTCCAAAGCTCCAAAACTCCGAAACTCCGAAACTCCAAAACTCCAAAACTCCGAAACTCCGAAACTCCAAAACTCCAAAACTCCGAAACTCCAAAACTCCAAAACTCCAAAACTCCAAAACTCCGAAACTCCAAAACTCCGAAACTCCAAAACTCCAAAACTCCAAAACTCCAAAACTCCAAAACTGCAAAACTCCAAAACTCCAAAACTCCGAAACTCCAAAACTCCAAAACTCCAAAACTCCGAAACTCCAAAACTCCAAAACTCCGAAACTCCGAAACTCCAAAACTCCGAAACTCCAAAACTCCAAAACTCCAAAACTCCAAAACTCCAAAACTGCAAAACTCCGAAACTCCAAAACTCCAAAATTCCAAAACTCCGAAACTCCGAAACTCCAAAACTCCAAAACTCCGAAACTCCAAAACTCCAAAACTCCAAAACTCCAAAACTCCAAAACTCCGAAACTCCAAAACTCCAAAACTCCAAAACTCCAAAACTGCAAAACTCCAAAACTCCAAAACTCCGAAACTCCAAAACTCCAAAACTCCGAAACTCCGAAACTCCAAAACTCCAAAACTCCGAAACTCCAAAACTCCAAAACTGCAAAACTCCGAAACTCCAAAACTCCAAAACTCCGAAACTCCGAAACTCCAAAACTCCGAAACTCCGAAACTCCAAAACTCCAAAACTCCAAAACTCCGAAACTCCAAAACTCCGAAACTCCGAAACTCCGAAACTCCAAAACTCCAAAACTCCAAAACTCCAAAACTCCAAAACTCCAAAACTCCGAAACTCCAAAACTCCAAAACTCCAAAACTCCAAAACTCCAAAACTCCAAAACTCCGAAACTCCAAAACTCCGAAACTCCGAAACTCCGAAACTCCGAAACTCCAAAACTCCGAAACTCCGAAACTCCGAAACTCCGAAACTCCAAAACTCCGAAACTCCAAAACTCCAAAACTCCAAAACTCCGAAACTCCAAAACTCCAAAACTCCAAAACTGCAAAACTCCAAAACTGCAAAACTCCGAAACTCCAAAACTCCAAAACTCCAAAACTCCAAAACTCCGAAACTCCGAAACTCCAAAACTCCAAAACTCCGAAACTCCAAAACTCCAAAACTCCAAAACTCCAAAACTCCGAAACTCCAAAACTCCAAAACTCCAAAACTCCGAAACTCCAAAACTCCAAAACTCCAAAACTCCAAAACTCTAGAACTCCGAAACTCCAAAACTCCAAAACTCCGAAACTCCAAAACTCCGAAACTCCAAAACTCCAAAACTCCAAAACTCCAAAACTCCGAAACTCCAAAACTCCGAAACTCCAAAACTCCAAAACTCCAAAACTCCAAAACTCCAAAACTGCAAAACTCCAAAACTCCAAAACTCCAAAACTCCGAAACTCCGAAACTCCAAAACTCCAAAACTCCGAAACTCCGAAACTCCGAAACTCTAGAACTCCGAAACTCCGAAACTCCAAAACTCCAAAACTCCAAAACTCCAAAGCTCCAAAACTCCGAAACTCCGAAACTCCAAAACTCCAAAACTCCGAAACTCCGAAACTCCAAAACTCCAAAACTCCGAAACTCCAAAACTCCAAAACTCCAAAACTCCAAAACTCCGAAACTCCAAAACTCCGAAACTCCAAAACTCCAAAACTTGTGGGAATCTGGCTTTCCGCCGTCGCCTTTGCGCGGCTGTGCCGGCCGCCCGCGTTGTTTCTCCTCTTTCCCTTGCCCCCGCCTCAGGCGGTGGAGAGGCGGCTGGGTGACTAATCACTGTCATTTAGCCACAGCTCCGCCCCGGCTCCCCAAGGGCCTTTGCCATTGGCGCCTTTTGGCGGGAAATCGGGACCCCGCTTTGGGCGGCCGCGCGCCGCGCGACCGTCCGAGCGGGGCCCAGAGAGAGAGATCCCTCCGAGACAGCGTAAGGTGCGTACGTTACTGTTTGTCCGTGCCGGCCTTTGCCGTTCGGACCAGTGCTTACTCGAGCTCGCCCGCACGTGTCCTCTGACCTGCAGCGGCTCGAGCCTGTCCAGCGGGGTCCAGCGACCTCTGACAGGCGTACCTTGCGTTGAATGCCCACTCTCTCTCGCAACCGGCCCAACGGTCGACACGAGAGAGAGATCACAGCACTGCCGCGGGGACATTCTCCTGCAGCGGCGTGCTAGCGGTGCGCATTACTCGAGTCGCTTCGTGCGCGCAGCGGAGCCTTGCTCCTCGCGCGCCCCCGGGACGGGGTGACGATTGAGTGTGTGTGTACTGCTGAAGGACGACGTGAATAAACGTCTCCTTTGTGAACTTGGAGGCCTATTTCTTTGCGGCGAGTCGCTCTCCTCCCAGCGGAGGTTGAGTGCACCGCATCGGTGTCCCAGTGTGTGTGTGGTGACGGCTGATCGGGGCCCTTGGCTCGCGCGAAGCTCGAACCCGCGGTGGGTGGTGGCCTGTGTCCACGTAGGAACCCACAACTGGCGCCCAACGTGATAAGTCATTGGCGCTTACGCCTTTGATGACACATTAGCCGAGCAGGTCGCCTTGCCGATCACGCTTGCGCACCATGTCTACCCCCAGCGGGGCACTCGGTAGCTACATGTCGGCTCCCTACGGAGTTGTAGCGTCGTTTGATCCGCTGGCTGCTGTTCCTTCGAATAGCCAGACACCGTGGTTGGCCGCGGCCCCCGTTGGGGTTTACGGCGCCACAACCCAAAATGTCGACCACGCGGCTCCCATCGGAGCTGTATCGGAAGCACCCTGCGGTGCATCCGCTGGTCACATGCCTCAGCTGTGCACGCTTTCCGCCCAGTGCGAAAGCAGTTCGTGTCACGCTGCCGCAACCGGCAGTTTCGAACAGCAGCAGCCGTGCCCCGCGAGCAGTCAATTCTGCTCTGGGAACGGCGAGGCGCTGGCCCGGTTCCCTGCGGAAACCGCGCCGCTCATCGAACTAGGAGCCTTGCCTCCCTCGTTCGTGCAGCCCGCCCAAGCCTCCACTGAGGCCGGAGCGCAGGCGCTGCTAGCCAGTGCTGCCCAGATGATCCAGTCGCTGTCAGGGGCTGTTGGGACGCTTTTGGCCACGCCGAAGTTGTCTCACCCCGCGGTCAAGTTGCCCATGCCAACATACCGCGGGTATGATGACCTACTCAGTGCCCGGGATTTCCTTGAGTCCCTCACCCATTATCAGAGAACTATGGGTCTTACTGAGCAGGTGGTGCTTGCACACATCATCCCCGCAGCGCTGACTGACACGGCAGCTCGGTGGCATCGGCTTTCCGGCCACCGGGCAGCGACTCTCGAGGAGTTCCGTGCAGCATTCCTGCGCGAATTCCTGCCCGCTGACTACGAGCGTAGGATGCGGCGAGAGCTGGAGCTCCGTACTCAGGCTCCGGATGAGTCGCTGCAAGAGTATGTTCGTGCGATGGAAGACCTTTTCTCAATCGCCGAGCCCAGAGCCTCGAACGAGGAGCGTGTCGAAAGGACGATCAGGCAGGCACATCCGACCTTTTCGGCTTACCTGCGCGGCGGCCGATTCCGAGATTTGGAGGAGCTGGCCGCCGAGGCAAAGCGCATTCAAGGCGACATTCTCGCCGCGCGCGCCTATCGTCCGCCACCGCCGGCAAGCGAGGCCCTTGAGCCACGTTGTGCATGGAGAGGGGCCTTGCCCTTACCCAACCGGCGACCACCCGCACAACCTGCCTTTGCAGCTGTTAGCGGGCAAAACGAGGCATGGGAGTTGAGCGACAGAGCTCTCGATCCCTACTCGTACGGGAGACGGGCAGCCTGCGCTGCACCGTTTTCTGAAGCGCGTGCTGAGGGGCGCCAAGCGCTCCAACGCACAGCGGAGGGGGAAACCCGACTCGGCCGACCCTTTGGTCGTGCAGCGAGCGGACCCAGGCAGGGAGAGGCGCCATTGTCCCGCGACCAAGCTCGCGGCGGTGTGCGCTGCTTCCGCTGCCAAGAGAGGGGCCACTTAGCAAGAGAATGCACCGTAGCCAGGCCTCCTGCGAGGCAGGGAAACGGCGGCGGGGGTCGGTCGTAAAGGGACCACCGGCCCAATCTCTGCTAATTCCCTCTGCGTACAGAGCAAGCTGCCTTGCTAATGCGCACGCGCCGTTTATTCCGGTCACCATTGCTGGCCGCGAATTTTCGGCGTTACTGGATACGGGAGCCAGCGCTTCCTTGTTCGGTGAAGAGGTGTTGTCCCACTTGCAAAAGCACTCTGTGCGCTTGCGGGACTGCCGTACGGCATTCAACCTTGCGAAAGGCGTAGCCCATTCGGCTGGCGCCGCGAGGCTGACTGTCAGGTGGGGAGAGCGGACGAGACGCACGCGTTTCATCCATCTCCCAGGGCTCAGTGTGCCCATGATTCTCGGACGGGACTTTCTCCTGAAAACCGGGATCGTGGTGGACATTGCGAATGGCGGCTATCGCGACGGACCATTTTCCCAGCTTAAGCCGTTCATTAGCCCACCGGCGTCAGTATCTGCCTGCGCAGTGAAGGCGTTCGGAGAGTGCCACGCTCAGCGGACAGGGCCACGCCCTTGTGTCGAGCGTTCCGTCGTTCAGCCTCCCCATTGGGACCGAGCGGCGCGGCACGACCAGGCACCACATCCGCTGGCCGCCTGTGCGGTAACATTGGATGACACACAGAAGGCTCGTTTGACAGCGCTATTGCGTCAGTACGATGAGCTCTTCACGGATCAACCTGGCTGTACCACTTTAGTGAGCCACAAGATCCACACTGGAGACGCGCTTCCTTTGAAGTGCAACCCTAGACCCGTCAGCCTTGCGAAAAGGCAGGTGATTGATGGGTTGCTGGATGAGATGCTGTCGGCGGACATTATCCGCCGCTCGTCCAGCGCCTGGGCGTCTCCGGTGGTGTTGGTGCCTAAGAAAGATGGCAGCCACCGTTTGTGTGTGGATTATCGCCGTCTGAATGCGCTGACTCGCAAGGATGCCTATCCGCTCCCGACGATCAGCTCAATCGTAGGAAACCTGGGCAGCGCGCGGTACTTTTCCACGCTAGATGCCTCCAAAGGTTACCTACAGGTCCAGATGGCTGACACTGACCGGTCCAAGACCGCGTTCACGTGCCACAGAGGGCTGTTTGAGTTCACTCGTATGCCCTTTGGTCTCTGCAATGGTCCTGCGACTTTTCAGAGGCTCATGGACCGCGTCCTGGGGGAAGCGAAATGGTCCCACGCCATGTGCTACCTGGACGATATCGTGATTTATTCACGAACCTTCGATGAGCACTTAGGCCACATTGCCGACGTGCTCGAGAGGGTACGGGCTGCTGGGATGACTTTGAATCCTGCGAAAGCCCAAATAGCGCGGACCCGGGTTCAGTTACTAGGGTTCACGCTGGGCGAGGGCTCCATTGAGCCTGATGCGGAGAAACTTCGAGCCATACTCGAATTTCCCGCGCCCAAGGACGTACGCGGCCTCCGCCGCTTTCTGGGAATGGCCAATTTTTATCGGTCGTTCATCCCGTCCTGTGCCCGCGTGCAGGCACCCTTGACCAAGCTCTTGGGAAAGACTGCAGCGTGGCGATGGGGGCCCGAGCAAGAGCGATCCTTTCGCCTCCTGTCTAGTGCCATTGCCGAGACAGCGCAGCTCAGGCTACCCGACCTGACCAGACAGTTCGTAGTCCAGACTGACGCGAGCGATCTGGGTTTAGGAGCAGTTCTCCTACAGGAATTCGATGGCGTGCTGCAACCGCTGGCCTTTGCCAGCCGCTCCTTGCTGCCCTCGGAGAGGAATTATTCCGTGACCGAGAAGGAGTGCCTCGCCATCGTGTTTGCACTGCGCAAATTTGACGTCTACCTTGATGGAACGCAATTCGTGGTGCAGACAGACCACAGTGCGCTCAGTTGGCTGATGCGGCTCCGCGAGCCTGCGGGTCGGCTGGCGCGCTGGGCTCTCCTGATACAGCATTACGACTTTTCTGTGCAGTATCGAAAGGGGAGCACAAACGTGGTAGCTGACGCGCTATCCCGTGCCCCACTCGCCAGCGGCGCCTTGACGCCTGTAGGCGGAGGGGGCGAAACAGCGGACGAGCCGCCGGGCGGCAAGGAGGGGGAACCCGCAAACGGGTTAACCCATTCCGCTAACCAGGCAAGCAGCGCTTCGCAAAGCGGACGAGAGGCAAAGCTCTTCGTGAGCGCCTCGGAGTTGCCGACGCGAACGGAAATTTTGGCTGCAAACCTGAGTGGGGACGAGACCATGCTCCCCTCTGGGATGACTGGAATCGTTTTCAGCCGTAAAGAGCTACTGAAAGCCCAGCAAAATGACCCCTTTTGTCGCGAGGTGAGCGACGGTCTCAGGGAGACGGAGCGCCGTGACGCTACTGGTATTGTAGCGGGCGCAGGGGGGCAGAAGCCAGCGTGTGTCGCGGCTAACCCCGGGGATTCATATTTGCTGGACCATGACGGGCTCGTGCTGAAGTACATAGCCACCGATGACGAGTCCATCGACCCGTTCAAGGTGGTTATCCCCAAAAGTCTAAGAGGCGCACTTTTGCGATTCTCTCATGACGAACCACTGGCCGGTCATCTGAGTGGCTCCAAAGTTTTTGCAAAACTGAGTCAATCGGTGACGTGGCCCGGCATGAAGCGTGACATTTTCCGCTATTGCCGTTCCTGCCATGTCTGTCAAGCGGTGAAGTCACGGGGCGGCAAGCCGCCTGGAATGATGAAACCAATTGACAGTGTGCGTCCGTGGCAGATGGCCACCTGCGATTTGATGGGGCCTTTCCCCAGGAGCAAGCAGGGGTTCATTTACCTGATGGTAGTCGCTGACCACTTTTCCAAATGGGTTGAGTTGTACCCCCTTCGGAAAGTGTCAGCACGAGCGGTGCTGGATAAACTCCAGGAAGTGTTCTGTCGGTTCGGCTTTCCGGAAAGACTGATCACGGACAATGCGTCCTATTTCACCGCTCGGGTGTTCGGTAACACGTGCCGTTCCCTCGGAATCGAGCACTACACCACTTCACCCTACCACCCCCAGTCCAATTTGACCGAGCGAATCAACCGAACGCTCAAGCCAATGCTGGCGGCCTTTGCCGAGTGTCAAAAGGATTGGGCAGACCATTTGAGCGAGTTCGCGTTCGCCATCCGAACAGCTGAGAATCGCTCAACTGGTTTCTCTCCCGCCTTCCTCAATTTCGGGAGGGAGCTGGCGAATCCGATGTCAAACGTCGTGCAGAGCCAGCTCGGGGATGAGCAGACGCGGGCAGACGGCTCTGCTTATGCGTCGACGCTTCGGGACCGGCTTGGTCGGGCTCTCAACAGAGCAAGGCAGAGTTTGGCGGCAGCCAGAGCCCAACAGAAGGCTCAATATGACCGCAAGCACCGCCGCCTGACTTTTCAGGTGGGTGATCTTGTCCTGAAGCGCAACCACGTTCTTAGCGATGCGAGCAAGGGGTTCTCAGCCTCGCTCGCTCCTAAGTGGCTTGGTCCGTACCGAGTGGTCAGAGTCTGGTCGCCACTCGCGTACCTGCTGGAGGATCCCTTTACGGGGAAAACCAGCCGTGCCCACATCGCAGACCTGAAGGCCTACGCGTCACGGTCTGACGAGCTTGCGCCGGTACCCATTGGTATCAAAGGCAAGCGCAAAGGCACAACTGGTGCTGCGGAACGCAAGCGTACGGAGCACCGGTACAATCTGAGGCGACGGTCACCGGTGTGATTAATGCCGGACGGCGGACTTTTCCGCAACCGAAGGCACGCAGCCTCAGCTAGCTGGCGAGCTTTCTCGTCAGGCCCTACCTAGGCGAAGCACGGTGTGTTATTTTTTTTTTGTTTTTGCAGCATGCTCAGTTCCAGCCTTGTGTGTTTATCAGTTTATTTATTTGTTTTGTTTTAATCAGTTTTTAGCCTCTTGCGCTTCCTGCTTCTAACATCTGTTTTGTTCTAACGTACCGAGATGTACATAGGCAAACTTCAGCCCGCTCGTGCTTGCTCTTATCTTCTAGAAGGAATGGATTGGATTAGGTGTCGTTTGCACAGCGCGCCTGTTCTCATTTCCGGCCCGACTGTGGGTGGTTGGCTCGTTAAGGAGCCGTGTGTCGCGGTGCGAGTTTTGTGCGGCCCGCATGGAGGGGAAGTTGGCGGGGCGTTTGGGGCGATGGGGGGGCGGAAAGTGCACCCTTTGACCCTCGCCGCGGCGCCTCTGGACGCTTCTGATGAGGGGATCGTTGTCGCCGACCAGCGTCCGCGCACTTGCCGGTGTATGCGTGGTTGTGGCTGTGACTGTGTGCGCGCGTAACCATGAGCCAAGGCGACGCCTGTGAATTGTGCCGTTGTGTCCTTCTGCGTGAGCGCGAGGATGAGAAGGACCCCTCGCGGTGGACAAGGTTACACATCTGGACGCCGCCGAACGTCCTCGCCCGTTTCAGCCCGCGTGAAAGGGGTGCACTAACTTTCTTGTGCCCGAACGTGATGTCGTGTCCAAGGGCGCGAGGTCAGTGCTCTGCCGCGGCCCCGTCGTCATCAACGCACCCTACATCAACGGAAAGAAGACCGCCATCAGTCGTCGGCCCTCCCAACCTGTTCAACTTGAAGTCTGCGAGCGGTGAGTCGCCGACAGGCCCACTGGGCCGCGCCATCGAACTTTGAGGCTGACATCCACCTGTCACATAGTTGTACAGTTGAATTCACATCGCCTTGTGTACCGTGTATATAATCTGCAAGCTGTTTTGTTTTTTCTTGAAGCGTATGCCAGTGTTTGTTTGCCTTGTTTTCCTTTGTTTGTGTGTGTTTTTTTACGTTGTTCTGGCTGGAACTGAAGTGTAGCTAGTTTTTTTTTTGTGTATTCATTTCTTTATTTTGGAACTGAAGTGTAGCTTATTTTTTTTGTGTATTGATTTCTTTATTTTGGCCGCGTGCTTTGCCGATGGGTAGGAGGGCATTTAAGGAGAGGGGGATGTGGGAATCTGGCTTTCCGCCGTCGCCTTTGCGCGGCTGTGCCGGCCGCCCGCGTTGTTTCTCCTCTTTCCCTTGCCCCCGCCTCAGGCGGTGGAGAGGCGGCTGGGTGACTAATCACTGTCATTTAGCCACAGCTCCGCCCCGGCTCCCCAAGGGCCTTTGCCATTGGCGCCTTTTGGCGGGAAATCGGGACCCCGCTTTGGGCGGCCGCGCGCCGCGCGACCGTCCGAGCGGGGCCCAGAGAGAGAGATCCCTCCGAGACAGCGTAAGGTGCGTACGTTACTGTTTGTCCGTGCCGGCCTTTGCCGTTCGGACCAGTGCTTACTCGAGCTCGCCCGCACGTGTCCTCTGACCTGCAGCGGCTCGAGCCTGTCCAGCGGGGTCCAGCGACCTCTGACAGGCGTACCTTGCGTTGAATGCCCACTCTCTCTCGCAACCGGCCCAACGGTCGACACGAGAGAGAGATCACAGCACTGCCGCGGGGACATTCTCCTGCAGCGGCGTGCTAGCGGTGCGCATTACTCGAGTCGCTTCGTGCGCGCAGCGGAGCCTTGCTCCTCGCGCGCCCCCGGGACGGGGTGACGATTGAGTGTGTGTGTACTGCTGAAGGACGACGTGAATAAACGTCTCCTTTGTGAACTTGGAGGCCTATTTCTTTGCGGCGAGTCGCTCTCCTCCCAGCGGAGGTTGAGTGCACCGCATCGGTGTCCCAGTGTGTGTGTGGTGACGGCTGATCGGGGCCCTTGGCTCGCGCGAAGCTCGAACCCGCGGTGGGTGGTGGCCTGTGTCCACGTAGAAACCCACAAACTCCAAAACTCCAAAACTCCAAAACTGCAAAACTCCAAAACTCCAAAACTCCGAAACTCCAAAACTCCAAAACTCCAAAACTCCGAAACTCCAAAACTCCAAAACTCCGAAACTCCGAAACTCCAAAACTCCGAAACTCCAAAACTCCAAAACTCCAAAACTCCAAAACTGCAAAACTCTGAAACTCCAAAACTCCAAAACTCCAAAACTCCGAAACTCCGAAACTCCAAAACTCCAAAACTCCGAAACTCCAAAACTCCAAAACTCCAAAACTCCAAAACTCCAAAACTCCGAAACTCCAAAACTCCAAAACTCCAAAACTCCAAAACTGCAAAACTCCAAAACTCCAAAACTCCGAAACTCCAAAACTCCAAAACTCCGAAACTCCGAAACTCCAAAACTCCAAAACTCCGAAACTCCAAAACTCCAAAACTGCAAAACTCCGAAACTCCAAAACTCCAAAACTCCGAAACTCCGAAACTCCAAAACTCCGAAACTCCGAAACTCCAAAACTCCAAAACTCCAAAACTCCGAAACTCCAAAACTCCGAAACTCCGAAACTCCGAAACTCCAAAACTCCAAAACTCCAAAACTCCGAAACTCCAAAACTCCAAAACTCCAAAACTCCGAAACTCCGAAACTCCGAAACTCCGAAACTTCGAAACTCGAAAACTCCGAAACTCCGAAACTCCAAAACTCCAAAACTCCAAAACTCCAAAACTCCGATACTCCGAAACTCGGAAACTCCCAAACTCCAAAACTCGAAAACTCCGAAACTCCGAAACTCCGAAACTCCAAAACTCCAAACCTCCAAAACTCCAAAACTCCAAAACTCCAAAACTCCGAAACTCCGAAACTCCAAAACTCCAAAACTCCAGAACTCCGAAACTCCAAAACTCCAAAACTCCAAAACTCCGAAACTCCAAAACTCCGAAACTCCAAAACTCCAAAACTCCAAAACTCCGAAACTCCAAAACTCCGAAACTCCAAAACTCCAAAACTCCGAAACTCCAAAACTCCAAAACTGCAAAACTCCGAAACTCCAAAACTCCAAAACTCCGAAACTCCGAAACTCCAAAACTCCGAAACTCCGAAACTCCAAAACTCCAAAACTCCGAAACTCCAAATCTCCGAAACTCCGAAACTCCGAAACTCCAAAACTCCAAAACTCCAAAACTCCGAAACTCCAAAACTCCAAAACTCCAAAACTCCGAAACTCCGAAACTCCGAAACTCCGAAACTTCGAAACTCGAAAACTCCGAAACTCCGAAACTCCAAAACTCCAAAACTCCAAAACTCCGATACTCCGAAACTCGGAAACTCCCAAACTCCAAAACTCGAAAACTCTGAAACTCCAAAACTCCGAAACTCCAAAACTCCAAACCTCCAAAACTCCAAAACTCCAAAACTCCAAAACTCCGAAACTCCGAAACTCCAAAACTCCAAAACTCTAGAACTCCGAAACTCCAAAACTCCAAAACTCCAAAACTCCGAAACTCCAAAACTCCGAAACTCCAAAACTCCAAAACTCCAAACTCCAAAACTCCGAAACTCCAAAACTCCGAAACTCCAAAACTCCAAAACTCCAAAACTCCAAAACTCCAAAACTCCAAAACTCCGAAACTCCAAAACTCCAAAACTCCAAAACTCCGAAACTCCAAAACTCCGAAACTCCAAAACTCCAAAACTCCAAAACTCCAAAACTCCAAAACTCCGAAACTCCAAAACTCCAAAACTCCAAAACTCCAAAACTCCAAAACTCCAAAACTCCGAAACTCCAAAACTCCGAAACTCCGAAACTCCGAAACTCCAAAACTCCGAAACTCCGAAACTCCGAAACTCCGAAACTCCAAAACTCCGAAACTCCAAAACTCCGAAACTCCGAAACTCCGAAACTCCGAAACTCCAAAACTCCAAAACTCCGAAACTCCAAAACTCCGAAACTCCAAAACTCCAAAACTCCAAAACTCCAAAACACCGAAACTCCGAAACTCCGAAACTCCGAAACTCCAAAACTCCAAAACTCCGAAACTCCAAAACTCCGAAACTCCAAAACTCCAAAACTCCAAAACTCCGAAACTCCAAAACTCCGAAACTCCAAAACTCCAAAACTCCAAAACTCCAAACTCCAAAACTCCAAAACTCCAAAACTCCGAAACTCCGAAACTCCAAAACTCCAAAACTCCGAAACTCCAAAACTCCAAAACTCCGAACTCCGAAACTCCAAAACTCCAAAACTCCGAAACTCCAAAACTCCAAAACTCCAAAACTGCAAAACTCCAAAACTGCAAAACTCCGAAACTCCAAAACTCCAAAACTCCAAAACTCCGAAACTCCGAAACTCCAAAACTCCAAAACTCCGAAACTCCAAAACTCCAAAACTCCAAAACTCCAAAACTCCGAAACTCCAAAACTCCAAAACTCCAAAACTCCGAAACTCCAAAACTCCAAAACTCCAAAACTCCAAAACTCTAGAACTCCGAAACTCCAAAACTCCAAAACTCCGAAACTCCAAAACTCCGAAACTCCAAAACTCCAAAACTCCAAAACTCCAAAACTCCGAAACTCCAAAACTCCGAAACTCCAAAACTCCAAAACTCCAAAACTCCAAAACTGCAAAACTCCAAAACTCCAAAACTCCAAAACTCCAAAACTCCGAAACTCCGAAACTCCGAAACTCCAAAACTCCAAAACTCCGAAACTCCGAAACTCCGAAACTCCGAAACTCTAGAACTCCGAAACTCCAAAACTCCAAAACTCCAAAACTGCAAAACTCCAAAACTCCAAAACTCCGAAACTCCAAAACTCCAAAACTCCAAAACTCCGAAACTCCAAAACTCCAAAACTCCGAAACTCCGAAACTCCAAAACTCCGAAACTCCAAAACTCCAAAACTCCAAAACTCCAAAACTCCAAAACTGCAAAACTCCGAAACACCAAAACTCCAAAACTCCAAAACTCCGAAACTCCGAAACTCCAAAACTCCAAAACTCCGAAACTCCAAAACTCCAAAACTCCAAAACTCCAAAACTCCAAAACTCCGAAACTCCAAAACTCCAAAACTCCAAAACTCCAAAACTGCAAAACTCCAAAACTCCAAAACTCCGAAACTCCAAAACTCCAAAACTCCGAAACTCCGAAACTCCAAAACTCCAAAACTCCGAAACTCCAAAACTCCGAAACTCCAAAACTCCAAAACTCCAAAACTCCAAAACTCCGAAACTCCAAAACTCCGAAACTCCAAAACTCCAAAACTCCAAAACTCCAAAACTCCAAAACTGCAAAACTCCAAAACTCCAAAACTCCAAAACTCCGAAACTCCGAAACTCCGAAACTCCAAAACTCCAAAACTCCGAAACTCCGAAACTCCGAAACTCTAGAACTCCGAAACTCCGAAACTCCAAAACTCCAAAACTCCAAAACTCCAAAGCTCCAAAACTCCGAAACTCCGAAACTCCAAAACTCCAAAACTCCGAAACTCCGAAACTCCAAAACTCCAAAACTCCGAAACTCCAAAACTCCAAAACTCCAAAACTCCAAAACTCCGAAACTCCAAAACTCCGAAACTCCAAAACTCCAAAACTCCAAAACTCCAAAACTGCAAAACTCCAAAACTCCAAAACTCCGAAACTCCAAAACTCCAAAACTCCAAAACTCCGAAACTCCAAAACTCCAAAACTCCGAAACTCCGAAACTCCAAAACTCCGAAACTCCAAAACTCCGAAACTCCAAACCTCCAAAACTCCAAAACTCCAAAACTCCGAAACTCCAAAACTCCAAAACTCCAAAACTCCAAAACTCCGAAACTCCGAAACTCCGAAACTCCGAAACTCCGAAACTCTAGAACTCCGAAACTCCGAAACTCCAAAACTCCAAAACTCCAAAACTCCAAAACTCTAGAACTCCGAAACTCCAAAACTCCAAAACTCCAAAACTCCAAAACTCCGAAACTCCAAAACTCCGAAACTCCAAAACTCCAAAACTCCAAAACTCCGAAACTCCAAAACTCCGAAACTCCAAAACTCCAAAACTCCAAAACTCCAAAACTGCAAAACTCCAAAACTCCAAAACTCCAAAACTCCAAAACTCCGAAACTCCGAAACTCCAAAACTCCAAAACTCCGTAACTCCGAAACTCCAAAACTCCAAAACTCCGAAACTCCAAAACTCCAAAACTCCAAAACTCCAAAACTCCGAAACTCCAAAACTCCAAAACTCCAAAACTCCAAAACTCCAAAACTCCGAAACTCCGAAACTCCAAAACTCCGAAACTCCAAAACTCCAAAACTCCAAAACTCCAAAACTCCAAAACTCCGAAACTCCAAAACTCCAAAACTCCAAAACTCCAAAACTCCGAAACTCCAAAACTCCGAAACTCCGAAACTCCGAAACTCCAAAACTCCGAAACTCCGAAACTCCGAAACTCCAAAACTCCGAAACTCCAAAACTCCGAAACTCCGAAACTCCGAAACTCCGAAACTCCAAAACTCCGAAACTCCGAAACTCCTAAACTCCGAAACTCCAAAACTCCAAAACTCCAAAACTCCAAAACACCGAAACTCCGAAACTCCGAAACTCCGAAACTCCGAAACTCCGAAACTCCAAAACTCCAAAGCTCCAAAACTCCGAAACTCCGAAACTCCAAAACTCCAAAACTCCGAAACTCCGAAACTCCAAAACTCCAAAACTCCGAAACTCCAAAACTCCGAAACTCCAAAACTCACAAACTCCAAAACTCCAAAACTCCGAAACTCCAAAACTCCAAAACTCCAAAACTCCAAAACTCCAAAACTCCAAAACTCCGAAACTCCGAAACTCCAAAACTCCAAAACTCCGAAACTCCAAAACTCCAAAACTCCGAAACTCCGAAACTCCAAAACTCCAAAACTCCGAAACTCCAAAACTCCAAAACTCCAAAACTGCAAAACTCCAAAACTGCAAAACTCCGAAACTCCAAAACTCCAAAACTCCAAAACTCCGAAACTCCGAAACTCCAAAACTCCAAAACTCCGAAACTCCAAAACTCCAAAACTCCAAAACTCCAAAACTCCGAAACTCCAAAACTCCAAAACTCCAAAACTCCAAAACTCCAAAACTGCAAAACTCCAAAACTCCAAAACTACGAAACTCCAAAACTCCAAAACTCCGAAACTCCGAAACTCCAAAACTCCAAAACTCCGAAACTCCAAAACTCCAAAACTGCAAAACTCCGAAACTCCAAAACTCCAAAACTCCAAAACTCCAAAACACCGAAACTCCGAAACTCCGAAACTCCGAAACTCCGAAACTCCGAAACTCCAAAACTCCAAAGCTCCAAAACTCCGAAACTCCGAAACTCCAAAACTCCAAAACTCCGAAACTCCGAAACTCCAAAACTCCAAAACTCCGAAACTCCAAAACTCCGAAACTCCAAAACTCACAAACTCCAAAACTCCAAAACTCCGAAACTCCAAAACTCCAAAACTCCAAAACTCCAAAACTCCAAAACTCCAAAACTCCGAAACTCCGAAACTCCAAAACTCCAAAACTCCGAAACTCCAAAACTCCAAAACTCCTAAACTCCGAAACTCCAAAACTCCAAAACTCCGAAACTCCAAAACTCCAAAACTCCAAAACTGCAAAACTCCAAAACTGCAAAACTCCGAAACTCCAAAACTCCAAAACTCCAAAACTCCGAAACTCCGAAACTCCAAAACTCCAAAACTCCGAAACTCCAAAACTCCAAAACTCCAAAACTCCAAAACTCCGAAACTCCAAAACTCCAAAACTCCAAAACTCCAAAACTCCAAAACTGCAAAACTCCAAAACTCCAAAACTACGAAACTCCAAAACTCCAAAACTCCGAAACTCCGAAACTCCAAAACTCCAAAACTCCGAAACTCCAAAACTCCAAAACTGCAAAACTCCGAAACTCCAAAACTCCAAAACTCCGAAACTCCGAAACTCCAAAACTCCGAAACTCCGAAACTCCAAAACTCCAAAACTCCAAAACTCCGAAACTCCAAAGCTCCGAAACTCCGAAACTCCGAAACTCCAAAACTCCAAAACTCCAAAACTCCGAAACTCCAAAACTCCAAAACTCCAAAACTCCGAAACTCCGAAACTCCGAAACTCCGAAACTTCGAAACTCGAAAACTCCGAAACTCCGAAACTCCAAAACTCCAAAACTCCAAAACTCCGATACTCCGAAACTCGGAAACTCCCAAACTCCAAAACTCGAAAACTCCGAAACTCCGAAACTCCGAAACTCCAAAACTCCAAACCTCCAAAACTCCAAAACTCCAAAACTCCAAAACTCCGAAACTCCGAAACTCCAAAACTCTAGAACTCCGAAACTCCAAAACTCCAAAACTCCAAAACTCCGAAACTCCAAAACTCCGAAACTCCAAAACTCCAAAACTCCAAAACTCCAAAACTCCGAAACTCCAAAACTCCGAAACTCCAAAACTCCAAAACTCCAAAACTCCAAAACTCCAAAACTCCAAAACTCCGAAACTCCAAAACTCCAAAACTCCAAAACTCCGAAACTCCAAAACTCCGAAACTCCAAAACTCCAAAACTCCAAAACTCCAAAACTCCAAAACTCCAAAACTCCGAAACTCCAAAACTCCAAAACTCCAAAACTCCAAAACTCAAAAACTCAAAAACTCCGAAACTCCAAAACTCCGAAACTCCGAAACTCCAAAACTCCGAAACTCCGAAACTCCGAAACTCCGAAACTCCAAAACTCCGAAACTCCAAAACTCCGAAACTCCGAAACTCCGAAACTCCGAAACTCCAAAACTCCAAAACTCCGAAACTCCAAAACTCCGAAACTCCAAAACTCCAAAACTCCAAAACTCCAAAACACCGAAACTCCGAAACTCCGAAACTCCAAAACTCCAAAACTCCGAAACTCCGAAACTCCAAAACTCCGAAACTCCAAAACTCCAAAACTCCAAAACTCCGAAACTCCAAAACTCCGAAACTCCAAAACTCCAAAACTCCAAAACTCCAAAACTACAAAACTCCAAAACTCCAAAACTCCGAAACTCCGAAACTCCAAAACTCCAAAACTCCGAAACTCCAAAACTCCAAAACTCCGAAACTCCGAAACTCCAAAACTCCAAAACTCCGAAACTCCAAAACTCCAAAACTCCAAAACTGCAAAACTCCGAAACTCCAAAACTCCAAAACTCCAAAACTCCAAAGCTCCGAAACTCCGAAACTCCAAAACTCCAAAACTCCGAAACTCCAAAACTCCAAAACTCCAAAACTCCAAAACTCCAAAACTCCGAAACTCCAAAACTCCAAAACTCCAAAACTCCAAAACTCTAGAACTCCGAAACTCCAAAACTCCAAAACTCCGAAACTCCAAAACTCCGAAACTCCAAAACTCCAAAACTCCAAAACTCCAAAACTCCGAAACTCCAAAACTCCGAAACTCCAAAACTCCAAAACTCCAAAACTCCAAAACTCCAAAACTGCAAAACTCCAAAACTCCAAAACTCCAAAACTCCGAAACTCCGAAACTCCAAAACTCCAAAACTCCGAAACTCCGAAACTCCGAAACTCTAGAACTCCGAAACTCCGAAACTCCAAAACTCCAAAACTCCAAAACTCCAAAGCTCCAAAACTCCGAAACTCCGAAACTCCAAAACTCCAAAACTCCGAAACTCCGAAACTCCAAAACTCCAAAACTCCGAAACTCCAAAACTCCAAAACTCCAAAACTCCAAAACTCCGAAACTCCAAAACTCCGAAACTCCAAAACTCCAAAACTCCAAAACTCCAAAACTCCAAAACTGCAAAACTCCAAAACTCCAAAACTCCGAAACTCCAAAACTCCAAAACTCCAAAACTCCGAAACTCCAAAACTCCAAAACTCCGAAACTCCGAAACTCCAAAACTCCGAAACTCCAAAACTCCAAAACTCCAAAACTCCAAAACTCCAAAACTGCAAAACTCCGAAACTCCAAAACTCCAAAACTCCAAAACTCCGAAACTCCGAAACTCCAAAACTCCAAAACTCCGAAACTCCAAAACTCCAAAACTCCAAAACTCCAAAACTCCAAAACTCCAAAACTCCGAAACTCCAAAACTCCAAAACTCCAAAACTCCAAAACTGCAAAACTCCAAAACTCCAAAACTCCGAAACTCCAAAACTCCAAAACTCCGAAACTCCGAAACTCCAAAACTCCAAAACTCCGAAACTCCAAAACTCCAAAACTGCAAAACTCCGAAACTCCAAAACTCCAAAACTCCGAAACTCCGAAACTCCAAAACTCCGAAACTCCGAAACTCCAAAACTCCAAAACTCCAAAACTCCGAAACTCCAAAACTCCGAAACTCCGAAACTCCAAAACTCCAAAACTCCAAAACTCCAAAACTGCAAAACTCCAAAACTCCAAAACTCCGAAACTCCAAAACTCCAAAACTCCAAAACTCCGAAACTCCAAAACTCCAAAACTCCGAAACTCCGAAACTCCAAAACTCCGAAACTCCAAAACTCCGAAACTCCAAACCTCCAAAACTCCAAAACTCCAAAACTCCGAAACTCCAAAACTCCAAAACTCCAAAACTCCAAAACTCCGAAACTCCGAAACTCCGAAACTCCGAAACTCCGAAACTCTAGAACTCCGAAACTCCGAAACTCCAAAACTCCAAAACTCCAAAACTCCAAAACTCTAGAACTCCGAAACTCCAAAACTCCAAAACTCCAAAACTCCAAAACTCCGAAACTCCAAAACTCCGAAACTCCAAAACTCCAAAACTCCAAAACTCCGAAACTCCAAAACTCCGAAACTCCAAAACTCCAAAACTCCAAAACTCCAAAACTGCAAAACTCCAAAACTCCAAAACTCCAAAACTCCAAAACTCCGAAACTCCGAAACTCCAAAACTCCAAAACTCCGTAACTCCGAAACTCCAAAACTCCAAAACTCCGAAACTCCAAAACTCCAAAACTCCAAAACTCCAAAACTCCGAAACTCCAAAACTCCAAAACTCCAAAACTCCAAAACTCCAAAACTCCGAAACTCCGAAACTCCAAAACTCCGAAACTCCAAAACTCCACAACTCCAAAACTCCAAAACTCCAAAACTCCGAAACTCCAAAACTCCAAAACTCCAAAACTCCAAAACTCCGAAACTCCAAAACTCCGAAACTCCGAAACTCCGAAACTCCAAAACTCCGAAACTCCGAAACTCCGAAACTCCAAAACTCCGAAACTCCAAAACTCCGAAACTCCGAAACTCCGAAACTCCGAAACTCCAAAACTCCGAAACTCCGAAACTCCTAAACTCCGAAACTCCAAAACTCCAAAACTCCAAAACTCCAAAACACCGAAACTCCGAAACTCCGAAACTCCGAAACTCCGAAACTCCGAAACTCCAAAACTCCAAAGCTCCAAAACTCCGAAACTCCGAAACTCCAAAACTCCAAAACTCCGAAACTCCGAAACTCCAAAACTCCAAAACTCCGAAACTCCAAAACTCCGAAACTCCAAAACTCACAAACTCCAAAACTCCAAAACTCCGAAACTCCAAAACTCCAAAACTCCAAAACTCCAAAACTCCAAAACTCCGAAACTCCGAAACTCCAAAACTCCAAAACTCCGAAACTCCAAAACTCCAAAACTCCGAAACTCCGAAACTCCAAAACTCCAAAACTCCGAAACTCCAAAACTCCAAAACTCCAAAACTGCAAAACTCCAAAACTGCAAAACTCCGAAACTCCAAAACTCCAAAACTCCAAAACTCCGAAACTCCGAAACTCCAAAACTCCAAAACTCCGAAACTCCAAAACTCCAAAACTCCAAAACTCCAAAACTCCGAAACTCCAAAACTCCAAAACTCCAAAACTCCAAAACTCCAAAACTGCAAAACTCCAAAACTCCAAAACTACGAAACTCCAAAACTCCAAAACTCCGAAACTCCGAAACTCCAAAACTCCAAAACTCCGAAACTCCAAAACTCCAAAACTGCAAAACTCCGAAACTCCAAAACTCCAAAACTCCGAAACTCCGAAACTCCAAAACTCCGAAACTCCGAAACTCCAAAACTCCAAAACTCCAAAACTCCGAAACTCCAAAGCTCCGAAACTCCGAAACTCCGAAACTCCAAAACTCCAAAACTCCAAAACTCCGAAACTCCAAAACTCCAAAACTCCAAAACTCCGAAACTCCGAAACTCCGAAACTCCGAAACTTCGAAACTCGAAAACTCCGAAACTCCGAAACTCCAAAACTCCAAAACTCCAAAACTCCGATACTCCGAAACTCGGAAACTCCCAAACTCCAAAACTCGAAAACTCCGAAACTCCGAAACTCCGAAACTCCAAAACTCCAAACCTCCAAAACTCCAAAACTCCAAAACTCCAAAACTCCGAAACTCCGAAACTCCAAAACTCTAGAACTCCGAAACTCCAAAACTCCAAAACTCCAAAACTCCGAAACTCCAAAACTCCGAAACTCCAAAACTCCAAAACTCCAAAACTCCAAAACTCCGAAACTCCAAAACTCCGAAACTCCAAAACTCCAAAACTCCAAAACTCCAAAACTCCAAAACTCCAAAACTCCGAAACTCCAAAACTCCAAAACTCCAAAACTCCGAAACTCCAAAACTCCGAAACTCCAAAACTCCAAAACTCCAAAACTCCAAAACTCCAAAACTCCAAAACTCCGAAACTCCAAAACTCCAAAACTCCAAAACTCCAAAACTCAAAAACTCAAAAACTCCGAAACTCCAAAACTCCGAAACTCCGAAACTCCAAAACTCCGAAACTCCGAAACTCCGAAACTCCGAAACTCCAAAACTCCGAAACTCCAAAACTCCGAAACTCCGAAACTCCGAAACTCCGAAACTCCAAAACTCCAAAACTCCGAAACTCCAAAACTCCGAAACTCCAAAACTCCAAAACTCCAAAACTCCAAAACACCGAAACTCCGAAACTCCGAAACTCCAAAACTCCAAAACTCCGAAACTCCGAAACTCCAAAACTCCGAAACTCCAAAACTCCAAAACTCCAAAACTCCGAAACTCCAAAACTCCGAAACTCCAAAACTCCAAAACTCCAAAACTCCAAAACTACAAAACTCCAAAACTCCAAAACTCCGAAACTCCGAAACTCCAAAACTCCAAAACTCCGAAACTCCAAAACTCCAAAACTCCGAAACTCCGAAACTCCAAAACTCCAAAACTCCGAAACTCCAAAACTCCAAAACTCCAAAACTGCAAAACTCCGAAACTCCAAAACTCCAAAACTCCAAAACTCCAAAGCTCCGAAACTCCGAAACTCCAAAACTCCAAAACTCCGAAACTCCAAAACTCCAAAACTCCAAAACTCCAAAACTCCAAAACTCCGAAACTCCAAAACTCCAAAACTCCAAAACTCCAAAACTCTAGAACTCCGAAACTCCAAAACTCCAAAACTCCGAAACTCCAAAACTCCGAAACTCCAAAACTCCAAAACTCCAAAACTCCAAAACTCCGAAACTCCAAAACTCCGAAACTCCAAAACTCCAAAACTCCAAAACTCCAAAACTCCAAAACTGCAAAACTCCAAAACTCCAAAACTCCAAAACTCCGAAACTCCGAAACTCCGAAACTCCAAAACTCCAAAACTCCGAAACTCCGAAACTCCGAAACTCTAGAACTCCGAAACTCCGAAACTCCAAAACTCCAAAACTCCAAAACTCCAAAGCTCCAAAACTCCGAAACTCCGAAACTCCAAAACTCCAAAACTCCGAAACTCCGAAACTCCAAAACTCCAAAACTCCGAAACTCCAAAACTCCAAAACTCCAAAACTCCAAAACTCCGAAACTCCAAAACTCCGAAACTCCAAAACTCCAAAACTCCAAAACTCCAAAACTCCAAAACTGCAAAACTCCAAAACTCCAAAACTCCGAAACTCCAAAACTCCAAAACTCCAAAACTCCGAAACTCCAAAACTCCAAAACTCCGAAACTCCGAAACTCCAAAACTCCGAAACTCCAAAACTCCAAAACTCCAAAACTCCAAAACTCCAAAACTGCAAAACTCCGAAACTCCAAAACTCCAAAACTCCAAAACTCCGAAACTCCGAAACTCCAAAACTCCAAAACTCCGAAACTCCAAAACTCCAAAACTCCAAAACTCCAAAACTCCAAAACTCCAAAACTCCGAAACTCCAAAACTCCAAAACTCCAAAACTCCAAAACTGCAAAACTCCAAAACTCCAAAACTCCGAAACTCCAAAACTCCAAAACTCCGAAACTCCGAAACTCCAAAACTCCAAAACTCCGAAACTCCAAAACTCCAAAACTGCAAAACTCCGAAACTCCAAAACTCCAAAACTCCGAAACTCCGAAACTCCAAAACTCCGAAACTCCGAAACTCCAAAACTCCAAAACTCCAAAACTCCGAAACTCCAAAACTCCGAAACTCCGAAACTCCGAAACTCCAAAACTCCAAAACTCCAAAACTCCGAAACTCCAAAACTCCAAAACTCCAAAACTCCGAAACTCCGAAACTCCGAAACTCCGAAACTTCGAAACTCGAAAACTCCGAAACTCCGAAACTCCAAAACTCCAAAACTCCAAAACTCCGATACTCCGAAACTCCGAAACTCCAAAACTCCAAAACTCCAAAACTCCAAAACACCGAAACTCCGAAACTCCGAAACTCCAAAACTCCAAAACTCCGAAACTCCGAAACTCCAAAACTCCGAAACTCCAAAACTCCAAAACTCCAAAACTCCGAAACTCCAAAACTCCGAAACTCCAAAACTCCAAAACTCCAAAACTCCAAAACTACAAAACTCCAAAACTCCAAAACTCCGAAACTCCGAAACTCCAAAACTCCAAAACTCCGAAACTCCAAAACTCCAAAACTCCGAAACTCCGAAACTCCAAAACTCCAAAACTCCGAAACTCCAAAACTCCAAAACTCCAAAACTGCAAAACTCCGAAACTCCAAAACTCCAAAACTCCAAAACTCCAAAGCTCCGAAACTCCGAAACTCCAAAACTCCAAAACTCCGAAACTCCAAAACTCCAAAACTCCAAAACTCCAAAACTCCAAAACTCCGAAACTCCAAAACTCCAAAACTCCAAAACTCCAAAACTCTAGAACTCCGAAACTCCAAAACTCCAAAACTCCGAAACTCCAAAACTCCGAAACTCCAAAACTCCAAAACTCCAAAACTCCAAAACTCCGAAACTCCAAAACTCCGAAACTCCAAAACTCCAAAACTCCAAAACTCCAAAACTCCAAAACTGCAAAACTCCAAAACTCCAAAACTCCAAAACTCCGAAACTCCGAAACTCCGAAACTCCAAAACTCCAAAACTCCGAAACTCCGAAACTCCGAAACTCCAAAACTCCGAAACTCCAAAACTCCAAAACTCCAAAACTCCAAAACTCCAAAACTGCAAAACTCCAAAACTCCAAAACTCCGAAACTCCAAAACTCCAAAACTCCAAAACTCCGAAACTCCAAAACTCCAAAACTCCGAAACTCCGAAACTCCAAAACTCCGAAACTCCAAAACTCCAAAACTCCAAAACTCCAAAACTCCAAAACTGCAAAACTCCGAAACTCCAAAACTCCAAAACTCCAAAACTCCGAAACTCCGAAACTCCAAAACTCCAAAACTCCGAAACTCCAAAACTCCAAAACTCCAAAACTCCGAAACTCCGAAACTCCAAAACTCCAAAACTCCGAAACTCCAAAACTCCAAAACTCCGAAACTCCGAAACTCCAAAACTCCGAAACTCCAAAACTCCGAAACTCCAAAACTCCAAAACTCCGATACTCCGAAACTCCGAAACTCCAAAACTCCAAAACACCGAAACTCCGAAACTCCGAAACTCCGAAACTCCAAAACTCCAAAACTCCGAAACTCCAAAACTCCGAAACTCCAAAACTCCAAAACTCCAAAACTCCAAAACTCCAAAACTCCAAAACTCCAAAACTCCGAAACTCCGAAACTCCAAAACTCCAAAACTCCGAAACTCCAAAACTCCAAAACTCCGAACTCCGAAACTCCAAAACTCCAAAACTCCGAAACTCCAAAACTCCAAAACTCCAAAACTGCAAAACTCCAAAACTGCAAAACTCCGAAACTCCAAAACTCCAAAACTCCAAAACTCCGAAACTCCGAAACTCCAAAACTCCAAAACTCCGAAACTCCAAAACTCCAAAACTCCAAAACTCCAAAACTCCGAAACTCCAAAACTCCAAAACTCCAAAACTCCGAAACTCCAAAACTCCAAAACTCCAAAACTCCAAAACTCTAGAACTCCGAAACTCCAAAACTCCAAAACTCCGAAACTCCAAAACTCCGAAACTCCAAAACTCCAAAACTCCAAAACTCCAAAACTCCGAAACTCCAAAACTCCGAAACTCCAAAACTCCAAAACTCCAAAACTGCAAAACTCCAAAACTCCAAAACTCCAAAACTCCGAAACTCCGAAACTCCAAAACTCCAAAACTCCAAAACTCCGAAACTCCGAAACTCCGAAACTCCGAAACTCTAGAACTCCGAAACTCCGAAACTCCAAAACTCCAAAACTCCAAAACTCCAAAGCTCCAAAACTCCGAAACTCCGAAACTCCAAAACTCCAAAACTCCGAAACTCCGAAACTCCAAAACTCCAAAACTCCGAAACTCCAAAACTCCAAAACTCCAAAACTCCGAAACTCCAAAACTCCGAAACTCCAAAACTCCAAAACTCCAAAACTCCAAAACTCCAAAACTGCAAAACTCCAAAACTCCAAAACTCCGAAACTCCAAAACTCCAAAACTCCAAAACTCCGAAACTCCAAAACTCCAAAACTCCGAAACTCCGAAACTCCAAAACTCCGAAACTCCAAAACTCCAAAACTCCAAAACTCCAAAACTCCAAAACTGCAAAACTCCGAAACTCCAAAACTCCAAAATTCCAAAACTCCGAAACTCCGAAACTCCAAAACTCCAAAACTCCGAAACTCCAAAACTCCAAAACTCCAAAACTCCAAAACTCCAAAACTCCGAAACTCCAAAACTCCAAAACTCCAAAACTCCAAAACTGCAAAACTCCAAAACTCCAAAACTCCGAAACTCCAAAACTCCAAAACTCCGAAACTCCGAAACTCCAAAACTCCAAAACTCCGAAACTCCAAAACTCCAAAACTGCAAAACTCCGAAACTCCGAAACTCCAAAACTCCGAAACTCCGAAACTCCAAAACTCCGAAACTCCGAAACTCCAAAACTCCAAAACTCCAAAACTCCGAAACTCCAAAACTCCGAAACTCCGAAACTCCGAAACTCCAAAACTCCAAAACTCCAAAACTCCGAAACTCCAAAACTCCAAAACTCCAAAACTCCGAAACTCCGAAACTCCGAAACTCCGAAACTTCGAAACTCGAAAACTCCGAAACTCCGAAACTCCAAAACTCCAAAACTCCAAAACTCCGATACTCCGAAACTCGGAAACTCCCAAACTCCAAAACTCGAAAACTCCGAAACTCCGAAACTCCGAAACTCCAAAACTCCAAACCTCCAAAACTCCAAAACTCCAAAACTCCAAAACTCCGAAACTCCGAAACTCCAAAACTCCAAAACTCTAGAACTCCGAAACTCCAAAACTCCAAAACTCCAAAACTCCGAAACTCCAAAACTCCGAAACTCCAAAACTCCAAAACTCCAAAACTCCAAAACTCCGAAACTCCAAAACTCCGAAACTCCAAAACTCCAAAACTCCAAAACTCCAAAACTCCAAAACTCCAAAACTCCGAAACTCCAAAACTCCAAAACTCCAAAACTCCGAAACTCCAAAACTCCGAAACTCCAAAACTCCAAAACTCCAAAACTCCAAAACTCCGAAACTCCAAAACTCCAAAACTCCAAAACTCCAAAACTCCAAAACTCCAAAACTCCGAAACTCCAAAACTCCGAAACTCCGAAACTCCGAAACTCCAAAACTCCGAAACTCCGAAACTCCGAAACTCCGAAACTCCAAAACTCCGAAACTCCAAAACTCCAAAACTCCAAAACTCCGAAACTCCAAAACTCCAAAACTCCAAAACTGCAAAACTCCAAAACTGCAAAACTCCGAAACTCCAAAACTCCAAAACTCCAAAACTCCAAAACTCCGAAACTCCGAAACTCCAAAACTCCAAAACTCCGAAACTCCAAAACTCCAAAACTCCAAAACTCCAAAACTCCGAAACTCCAAAACTCCAAAACTCCAAAACTCCGAAACTCCAAAACTCCAAAACTCCAAAACTCCAAAACTCTAGAACTCCGAAACTCCAAAACTCCAAAACTCCGAAACTCCAAAACTCCGAAACTCCAAAACTCCAAAACTCCAAAACTCCAAAACTCCGAAACTCCAAAACTCCGAAACTCCAAAACTCCAAAACTCCAAAACTCCAAAACTCCAAAACTGCAAAACTCCAAAACTCCAAAACTCCAAAACTCCGAAACTCCGAAACTCCAAAACTCCAAAACTCCGAAACTCCGAAACTCCGAAACTCTAGAACTCCGAAACTCCGAAACTCCAAAACTCCAAAACTCCAAAGCTCCAAAACTCCGAAACTCCGAAACTCCAAAACTCCAAAACTCCGAAACTCCGAAACTCCAAAACTCCAAAACTCCGAAACTCCAAAACTCCAAAACTCCAAAACTCCAAAACTCCGAAACTCCAAAACTCCGAAACTCCAAAACTCCAAAACTCCAAAACTCCAAAACTCCAAAACTGCAAAACTCCAAAACTCCAAAACTCCGAAACTCCAAAACTCCAAAACTCCAAAACTCCGAAACTCCAAAACTCCAAAACTCCGAAACTCCGAAACTCCAAAACTCCGAAACTCCAAAACTCCAAAACTCCAAAACTCCAAAACTGCAAAACTCCGAAACTCCAAAACTCCAAAACTCCAAAACTCCGAAACTCCGAAACTCCAAAACTCCAAAACTCCGAAACTCCAAAACTCCAAAACTCCAAAACTCCAAAACTCCAAAACTCCGAAACTCCAAAACTCCAAAACTCCAAAACTCCAAAACTGCAAAACTCCAAAACTCCAAAACTCCGAAACTCCAAAACTCCAAAACTCCGAAACTCCGAAACTCCAAAACTCCAAAACTCCGAAACTCCAAAACTCCAAAACTGCAAAACTCCGAAACTCCAAAACTCCAAAACTCCGAAACTCCGAAACTCCAAAACTCCGAAACTCCGAAACTCCAAAACTCCAAAACTCCAAAACTCCGAAACTCCAAAACTCCGAAACTCCGAAACTCCGAAACTCCAAAACTCCAAAACTCCAAAACTCCGAAACTCCAAAACTCCAAAACTCCAAAACTCCGAAACTCCGAAACTCCGAAACTCCGAAACTTCGAAACTCGAAAACTCCGAAACTCCGAAACTCCAAAACTCCAAAACTCCAAAACTCCAAAACTCCGATACTCCGAAACTCGGAAACTCCCAAACTCCAAAACTCGAAAACTCCGAAACTCCGAAACTCCGAAACTCCAAAACTCCAAACCTCCAAAACTCCAAAACTCCAAAACTCCAAAACTCCGAAACTCCGAAACTCCAAAACTCCAAAACTCTAGAACTCCGAAACTCCAAAACTCCAAAACTCCAAAACTCCGAAACTCCAAAACTCCGAAACTCCAAAACTCCAAAACTCCAAAACTCCGAAACTCCAAAACTCCGAAACTCCAAAACTCCAAAACTCCGAAACTCCAAAACTCCAAAACTGCAAAACTCCGAAACTCCAAAACTCCAAAACTCCGAAACTCCGAAACTCCAAAACTCCGAAACTCCGAAACTCCAAAACTCCAAAACTCCGAAACTCCAAATCTCCGAAACTCCGAAACTCCGAAACTCCAAAACTCCAAAACTCCAAAACTCCGAAACTCCAAAACTCCAAAACTCCGAAACTCCGAAACTCCGAAACTCCGAAACTTCGAAACTCGAAAACTCCAAAACTCCGAAACTCCAAAACTCCAAAACTCCAAAACTCCGATACTCCGAAACTCGGAAACTCCCAAACTCCAAAACTCGAAAACTCTGAAACTCCAAAACTCCGAAACTCCAAAACTCCAAACCTCCAAAACTCCAAAACTCCAAAACTCCAAAACTCCGAAACTCCGAAACTCCAAAACTCCAAAACTCTAGAACTCCGAAACTCCAAAACTCCAAAACTCCAAAACTCCGAAACTCCAAAACTCCGAAACTCCAAAACTCCAAAACTCCAAAACTCCAAAACTCCGAAACTCCAAAACTCCGAAACTCCAAAACTCCAAAACTCCAAAACTCCAAAACTCCAAAACTCCAAAACTCCAAAACTCCGAAACACCAATACTCCAAAACTCCAAAACTCCGAAACTCCAAAACTCCGAAACTCCAAAACTCCAAAACTCCAAAACTCCAAAACTCCAAAACTCCGAAACTCCAAAACTCCAAAACTCCAAAACTCCAAAACTCCAAAACTCCAAAACTCCGAAACTCCAAAACTCCGAAACTCCGAAACTCCGAAACTCCAAAACTCCGAAACTCCGAAACTCCGAAACTCCGAAACTCCAAAACTCCGAAACTCCAAAACTCCGAAACTCCGAAACTCCGAAACTCCGAAACTCCAAAACTCCAAAACTCCGAAACTCCAAAACTCCGAAACTCCAAAACTCCAAAACTCCAAAACTCCAAAACACCGAAACTCCGAAACTCCGAAACTCCGAAACTCCAAAACTCCAAAACTCCGAAACTCCAAAACTCCGAAACTCCAAAACTCCAAAACTCCAAAACTCCGAAACTCCAAAACTCCGAAACTCCAAAACTCCAAAACTCCAAAACTCCAAACTCCAAAACTCCAAAACTCCAAAACTCCGAAACTCCGAAACTCCAAAACTCCAAAACTCCGAAACTCCAAAACTCCAAAACTCCGAACTCCGAAACTCCAAAACTCCAAAACTCCAAAACTCCAAAACTCCAAAACTCCAAAACTGCAAAACTCCAAACCTGCAAAACTCCGAAACTCCAAAACTCCAAAACTCCAAAACTCCGAAACTCCGAAACTCAAAAACTCCAAAACTCCGAAACTCCAAAACTCCAAAACTCCAAAACTCCAAAACTCCGAAACTCCAAAACTCCAAAACTCCAAAACTCCGAAACTCCAAAACTCCAAAACTCCAAAACTCCAAAACTCTAGAACTCCGAAACTCCAAAACTCCAAAACTCCGAAACTCCAAAACTCCGAAACTCCAAAACTCCAAAACTCCAAAACTCCAAAACTCCGAAACTCCAAAACTCCGAAACTCCAAAACTCCAAAACTCCAAAACTCCAAAACTGCAAAACTCCAAAACTCCAAAACTCCAAAACTCCAAAACTCCGAAACTCCGAAACTCCGAAACTCCAAAACTCCAAAACTCCGAAACTCCGAAACTCCGAAACTCCGAAACTCTAGAACTCCGAAACTCCGAAACTCCAAAACTCCAAAACTCCAAAACTCCAAAGCTCCAAAACTCCGAAACTCCGAAACTCCAAAACTCCAAAACTCCGAAACTCCGAAACTCCAAAACTCCAAAACTCCGAAACTCCAAAACTCCAAAACTCCAAAACTCCGAAACTCCAAAACTCCGAAACTCCAAAACTCCAAAACTCCAAAACTCCAAAACTCCAAAACTGCAAAACTCCAAAACTCCAAAACTCCGAAACTCCAAAACTCCAAAACTCCAAAACTCCGAAACTCCAAAACTCCAAAACTCCGAAACTCCGAAACTCCGAAACTCCAAAACTCCAAAACTCCAAAACTCCAAAACTGCAAAACTCCGAAACTCCAAAACTCCAAAACTCCAAAACTCCGAAACTCCGAAACTCCAAAACTCCAAAACTCCGAAACTCCAAAACTCCAAAACTCCAAAACTCCAAAACTCCAAAACTCCGAAACTCCAAAACTCCAAAACTCCAAAACTCCAAAACTCCAAAACTGCAAAACTCCAAAACTCCAAAACTCCGAAACTCCAAAACTCCAAAACTCCGAAACTCCGAAACTCCAAAACTCCAAAACTCCGAAACTCCAAAACTCCAAAACTGCAAAACTCCGAAACTCCAAAACTCCAAAACTCCGAAACTCCGAAAGTCCAAAACTCCGAAACTCCGAAACTCCAAAACTCCAAAACTCCAAAACTCCGAAACTCCAAAACTCCGAAACTCCGAAACTCCGAAACTCCAAAACTCCAAAACTCCAAAACTCCGAAACTCCAAAACTCCAAAACTCCAAAACTCCGAAACTCCGAAACTCCGAAACTCCGAAACTTCGAAACTCCAAAACTCCGAAACTCCGAAACTCCAAAACTCCAAAACTCCGAAACTCCAAAACTCCAAAACTGCAAAACTCCGAAACTCCAAAACTCCAAAACTCCGAAACTCCGAAACTCCAAAACTCCGAAACTCCGAAACTCCAAAACTCCAAAACTCCAAAACTCCGAAACTCCAAAACTCCGAAACTCCGAAACTCCGAAACTCCAAAACTCCAAAACTCCAAAACTCCAAAACTGCAAAACTCCGAAACTCCAAAACTCCAAAACTCCAAAACTCCAAAGCTCCGAAACTCCGAAACTCCAAAACTCCAAAACTCCGAAACTCCAAAACTCCAAAACTCCAAAACTCCAAAACTCCGAAACTCCAAAACTCCAAAACTCCAAAACTCCGAAACTCCAAAACTCCAAAACTCCAAAACTCCAAAACTCTAGAACTCCGAAACTCCAAAACTCCAAAACTCCGAAACTCCAAAACTCCGAAACTCCAAAACTCCAAAACTCCAAAACTCCAAAACTCCGAAACTCCAAAACTCCGAAACTCCAAAACTCCAAAACTCCAAAACTCCAAAACTGCAAAACTCCAAAACTCCAAAACTCCAAAACTCCGAAACTCCGAAACTCCGAAACTCCAAAACTCCAAAACTCCGAAACTCCGAAACTCCGAAACTCTAGAACTCCGAAACTCCGAAACTCCAAAACTCCAAAACTCCAAAACTCCAAAGCTCCAAAACTCCGAAACTCCGAAACTCCAAAACTCCAAAACTCCGAAACTCCGAAACTCCAAAACTCCAAAACTCCGAAACTCCAAAACTCCAAAACTCCAAAACTCCAAAACTCCGAAACTCCAAAACTCCGAAACTCCAAAACTCCAAAACTCCAAAACTCCAAAACTGCAAAACTCCAAAACTCCAAAACTCCGAAACTCCAAAACTCCAAAACTCCAAAACTCCGAAACTCCAAAACTCCAAAACTCCGAAACTCCGAAACTCCAAAACTCCGAAACTCCAAAACTCCAAAACTCCAAAACTCCAAAACTCCAAAACTGCAAAACTCCGAAACACCAAAACTCCAAAACTCCAAAACTCCGAAACTCCGAAACTCCAAAACTCCAAAACTCCGAAACTCCAAAACTCCAAAACTCCAAAACTCCAAAACTCCGAAACTCCAAAACTCCAAAACTCCAAAACTCCAAAACTGCAAAACTCCAAAACTCCAAAACTCCGAAACTCCAAAACTCCAAAACTCCAAAACTCCAAAACTCCAAAACTCCAAAACTCCGAAACTCCAAAACTCCAAAACTCCAAAACTCCGAAACTCCAAAACTCCGAAACTCCAAAACTCCAAAACTCCAAAACTCCAAAACTCCAAAACTCCGAAACTCCAAAACTCCAAAACTCCAAAACTCCAAAACTCCAAAACTCCGAAACTCCAAAACTCCGAAACTCCGAAACTCCGAAACTCCAAAACTCCGAAACTCCGAAACTCCGAAACTCCGAAACTCCAAAACTCCGAAACTCCAAAACTCCGAAACTCCGAAACTCCGAAACTCCGAAACTCCAAAACTCCAAAACTCCGAAACTCCAAAACTCCGAAACTCCAAAACTCCAAAACTCCAAAACTCCAAAACACCGAAACTCCGAAACTCCGAAACTCCGAAACTCCAAAACTCCAAAACTCCGAAACTCCAAAACTCCGAAACTCCAAAACTCCAAAACTCCAAAACTCCGAAACTCCAAAACTCCGAAACTCCAAAACTCCAAAACTCCAAAACTCCAAAACTCCAAAACTCCAAAACTGCAAAACTGCGAAACTCCAAAACTCCAAAACTCCGAAACTCCGAAACTCCAAAACTCCGAAACTCCGAAACTCCAAAACTCCAAAACTCCAAAACTCCGAAACTCCAAAACTCCGAAACTCCGAAACTCCGAAACTCCAAAACTCCAAAACTCCAAAACTCCGAAACTCCAAAACTCCAAAACTCCAAAACTCCGAAACTCCGAAACTCCGAAACTCCGAAACTTCGAAACTCGAAAACTCCGAAACTCCGAAACTCCAAAACTCCAAAACTCCAAAACTCCGATACTCCGAAACTCGGAAACTCCCAAACTCCAAAACTCGAAAACTCCGAAACTCCGAAACTCCGAAACTCCAAAACTCCAAACCTCCAAAACTCCAAAACTCCAAAACTCCAAAACTCCGAAACTCCGAAACTCCAAAACTCCAAAACTCTAGAACTCCGAAACTCCAAAACTCCAAAACTCCAAAACTCCGAAACTCCAAAACTCCGAAACTCCAAAACTCCAAAACTCCAAAACTCCAAAACTCCGAAACTCCAAAACTCCGAAACTCCAAAACTCCAAAACTCCAAAACTGCAAAACTCCAAAACTGCAAAACTCCGAAACTCCAAAACTCCAAAACTCCAAAGCTCCGAAACTCCGAAACTCCAAAACTCCAAAACTCCGAAACTCCAAAACTCCAAAACTCCAAAACTCCAAAACTCCGAAACTCCAAAACTCCAAAACTCCAAAACTCCGAAACTCCAAAACTCCAAAACTCCAAAACTCCAAAACTCTAGAACTCCGAAACTCCAAAACTCCAAAACTCCGAAACTCCAAAACTCCGAAACTCCAAAACTCCAAAACTCCAAAACTCCGAAACTCCAAAACTCCGAAACTCCAAAACTCCAAAACTCCAAAACTCCAAAACTCCAAAACTGCAAAACTCCAAAACTCCAAAACTCCAAAACTCCGAAACTCCGAAACTCCGAAACTCCAAAACTCCAAAACTCCGAAACTCCGAAACTCCGAAACTCTAGAACTCCGAAACTCCGAAACTCCAAAACTCCAAAACTCCAAAACTCCAAAGCTCCAAAACTCCGAAACTCCGAAACTCCAAAACTCCAAAACTCCGAAACTCCGAAACTCCAAAACTCCAAAACTCCGAAACTCCAAAACTCCAAAACTCCAAAACTCCAAAACTCCGAAACTCCAAAACTCCGAAACTCCAAAACTCCAAAACTCCAAAACTGCAAAACTCCAAAACTCCAAAACTCCGAAACTCCAAAACTCCAAAACTCCAAAACTCCGAAACTCCAAAACTCCAAAACTCCGAAACTCCGAAACTCCAAAACTCCGAAACTCCAAAACTCCAAAACTCCAAAACTCCAAAACTCCAAAACTGCAAAACTCCGAAACACCAAAACTCCAAAACTCCAAAACTCCGAAACTCCGAAACTCCAAAACTCCAAAACTCCGAAACTCCAAAACTCCAAAACTCCAAAACTCCAAAACTCCAAAACTCCGAAACTCCAAAACTCCAAAACTCCAAAACTCCAAAACTGCAAAACTCCAAAACTCCAAAACTCCGAAACTCCAAAACTCCAAAACTCCGAAACTCCGAAACTCCAAAACTCCAAAACTCCGAAACTCCAAAACTCCAAAACTGCAAAACTCCGAAACTCCAAAACTCCAAAACTCCGAAACTCCGAAACTCCAAAACTCCGAAACTCCGAAACTCCAAAACTCCAAAACTCCAAAACTCCGAAACTCCAAAACTCCGAAACTCCGAAACTCCGAAACTCCGAAACTCCAAAACTCCAAAACTCCAAAACTCCGAAACTCCAAAACTCCAAAACTCCAAAACTCCGAAACTCCGAAACTCCGAAACTTCGAAACTCGAAAACTCCGAAACTCCGAAACTCCAAAACTCCAAAACTCCAAAACTCCGATACTCCGAAACTCGGAAACTCCCAAACTCCAAAACTCGAAAACTCCGAAACTCCGAAACTCCGAAACTCCAAAACTCCAAACCTCCAAAACTCCAAAACTCCAAAACTCCAAAACTCCGAAACTCCGAAACTCCAAAACTCCAAAACTCTAGAACTCCGAAACTCCAAAACTCCAAAACTCCAAAACTCCGAAACTCCAAAACTCCGAAACTCCAAAACTCCAAAACTCCAAAACTCCGAAACTCCAAAACTCCGAAACTCCAAAACTCCAAAACTCCGAAACTCCAAAACTCCAAAACTGCAAAACTCCGAAACTCCAAAACTCCAAAACTCCGAAACTCCGAAACTCCAAAACTCCGAAACTCCGAAACTCCAAAACTCCAAAACTCCGAAACTCCAAATCTCCGAAACTCCGAAACTCCGAAACTCCAAAACTCCAAAACTCCAAAACTCCGAAACTCCAAAACTCCAAAACTCCAAAACTCCGAAACTCCGAAACTCCGAAACTCCGAAACTTCGAAACTCGAAAACTTCGAAACTCCGAAACTCCAAAACTCCAAAACTCCAAAACTCCGATACTCCGAAACTCGGAAACTCCCAAACTCCAAAACTCGAAAACTCCGAAACTCCGAAACTCCGAAACTCCAAAACTCCAAACCTCCAAAACTCCAAAACTCCAAAACTCCAAAACTCCGAAACTCCGAAACTCCAAAACTCCAAAACTCTAGAACTCCGAAACTCCAAAACTCCAAAACTCCAAAACTCCGAAACTCCAAAACTCCGAAACTCCAAAACTCCAAAACTCCAAAACTCCAAAACTCCGAAACTCCAAAACTCCGAAACTCCAAAACTCCAAAACTCCAAAACTCCAAAACTCCAAAACTCCAAAACTCCGAAACTCCAAAACTCCAAAACTCCAAAACTCCGAAACTCCAAAACTCCGAAACTCCAAAACTCCAAAACTCCAAAACTCCAAAACTCCAAAACTCCGAAACTCCAAAACTCCAAAACTCCAAAACTCCAAAACTCCAAAACTCCGAAACTCCAAAACTCCGAAACTCCGAAACTCCGAAACTCCAAAACTCCGAAACTCCGAAACTCCGAAACTCCGAAACTCCAAAACTCCGAAACTCCAAAACTCCGAAACTCCGAAACTCCGAAACTCCGAAACTCCAAAACTCCAAAACTCCGAAACTCCAAAACTCCGAAACTCCAAAACTCCAAAACTCCAAAACTCCAAAACACCGAAACTCCGAAACTCCGAAACTCCGAAACTCCAAAACTCCAAAACTCCGAAACTCCAAAACTCCGAAACTCCAAAACTCCAAAACTCCAAAACTCCGAAACTCCAAAACTCCGAAACTCCAAAACTCCAAAACTCCAAAACTCCAAAACTCCAAAACTCCAAAACTCCAAAACTCCGAAACTCCGAAACTCCAAAACTCCAAAACTCCGAAACTCCAAAACTCCAAAACTCCGAACTCCGAAACTCCAAAACTCCAAAACTCCGAAACTCCAAAACTCCAAAACTCCAAAACTGCAAAACTCCAAAACTGCAAAACTCCGAAACTCCAAAACTCCAAAACTCCAAAACTCCGAAACTCCGAAACTCCAAAACTCCAAAACTCCGAAACTCCAAAACTCCAAAACTCCAAAACTCCAAAACTCCGAAACTCCAAAACTCCAAAACTCCAAAACTCCGAAACTCCAAAACTCCAAAACTCCAAAACTCCAAAACTCTAGAACTCCGAAACTCCAAAACTCCAAAACTCCGAAACTCCAAAACTCCGAAACTCCAAAACTCCAAAACTCCAAAACTCCAAAACTCCGAAACTCCAAAACTCCGAAACTCCAAAACTCCAAAACTCCAAAACTCCAAAACTGCAAAACTCCAAAACTCCAAAACTCCAAAACTCCGAAACTCCGAAACTCCGAAACTCCAAAACTCCAAAACTCCGAAACTCCGAAACTCCGAAACTCCGAAACTCCGAAACTCTAGAACTCCGAAACTCCGAAACTCCAAAACTCCAAAACTCCAAAACTCCAAAGCTCCAAAACTCCGAAACTCCGAAACTCCAAAACTCCAAAACTCCGAAACTCCGAAACTCCAAAACTCCAAAACTCCGAAACTCCAAAACTCCAAAACTCCAAAACTCCAAAACTCCGAAACTCCAAAACTCCGAAACTCCAAAACTCCAAAACTCCAAAACTCCAAAACTCCAAAACTGCAAAACTCCAAAACTCCAAAACTCCGAAACTCCAAAACTCCAAAACTCCAAAACTCCGAAACTCCAAAACTCCAAAACTCCGAAACTCCGAAACTCCAAAACTCCGAAACTCCAAAACTCCAAAACTCCAAAACTCCAAAACTCCAAAACTGCAAAACTCCGAAACTCCAAAACTCCAAAATTCCAAAACTCCGAAACTCCGAAACTCCAAAACTCCAAAACTCCGAAACTCCAAAACTCCAAAACTCCAAAACTCCAAAACTCCAAAACTCCGAAACTCCAAAACTCCAAAACTCCAAAACTCCAAAACTCCAAAACTGCAAAACTCCAAAACTCCAAAACTCCGAAACTCCAAAACTCCAAAACTCCGAAACTCCGAAACTCCAAAACTCCAAAACTCCGAAACTCCAAAACTCCAAAACTGCAAAACTCCGAAACTCCAAAACTCCAAAACTCCGAAACTCCGAAACTCCAAAACTCCGAAACTCCGAAACTCCAAAACTCCAAAACTCCAAAACTCCGAAACTCCAAAACTCCGAAACTCCGAAACTCCGAAACTCCAAAACTCCAAAACTCCAAAACTCCGAAACTCCAAAACTCCAAAACTCCAAAACTCCGAAACTCCGAAACTCCGAAACTCCGAAACTTCGAAACTCCAAAACTCCGAAACTCCGAAACTCCAAAACTCCAAAACTCCAAAACTCCGATACTCCGAAACTCGGAAACTCCCAAACTCCAAAACTCGAAAACTCCGAAACTCCGAAACTCCGAAACTCCAAAACTCCAAACCTCCAAAACTCCAAAACTCCAAAACTCCAAAACTCCGAAACTCCGAAACTCCAAAACTCCAAAACTCTAGAACTCCGAAACTCCAAAACTCCAAAACTCCAAAACTCCGAAACTCCAAAACTCCGAAACTCCAAAACTCCAAAACTCCAAAACTCCAAAACTCCGAAACTCCAAAACTCCGAAACTCCAAAACTCCAAAACTCCAAAACTCCAAAACTCCAAAACTCCAAAACTCCGAAACTCCAAAACTCCAAAACTCCAAAACTCCGAAACTCCAAAACTCCGAAACTCCAAAACTCCAAAACTCCAAAACTCCAAAACTCCAAAACTCCGAAACTCCAAAACTCCAAAACTCCAAAACTCCAAAACTCCAAAACTCCAAAACTCCGAAACTCCAAAACTCCGAAACTCCGAAACTCCGAAACTCCAAAACTCCGAAACTCCGAAACTCCGAAACTCCGAAACTCCGAAACTCCAAAACTCCGAAACTCCAAAACTCCAAAACTCCAAAACTCCGAAACTCCAAAACTCCAAAACTCCAAAACTCCGAAACTCCAAAACTCCGAAACTCCAAAACTCCAAAACTCCAAAACTCCAAAACTCCAAAACTCCAAAACTCCGAAACTCCAAAACTCCAAAACTCCGAAACTCCAAAACTCCGAAACTCCAAAACTCCAAAACTCCAAAACTCCAAAACTCCAAAACTCCGAAACTCCAAAACTCCAAAACTCCAAAACTCCAAAACTCCAAAACTCCGAAACTCCAAAACTCCGAAACTCCGAAACTCCGAAACTCCAAAACTCCGAAACTCCGAAACTCCGAAACTCCGAAACTCCAAAACTCCGAAACTCCAAAACTCCGAAACTCCGAAACTCCGAAACTCCGAAACTCCAAAACTCCAAAACTCCGAAACTCCAAAACTCCGAAACTCCAAAACTCCAAAACTCCAAAACTCCAAAACACCGAAACTCCGAAACTCCGAAACTCCGAAACTCCAAAACTCCAAAACTCCGAAACTCCAAAACTCCGAAACTCCAAAACTCCAAAACTCCAAAACTCCGAAACTCCAAAACTCCGAAACTCCAAAACTCCAAAACTCCAAAACTCCAAAACTCCAAAACTCCAAAACTCCGAAACTCCGAAACTCCAAAACTCCAAAACTCCGAAACTCCAAAACTCCAAAACTCCGAACTCCGAAACTCCAAAACTCCAAAACTCCGAAACTCCAAAACTCCAAAACTCCAAAACTGCAAAACTCCAAAACTGCAAAACTCCGAAACTCCAAAACTCCAAAACTCCAAAACTCCGAAACTCCGAAACTCCAAAACTCCAAAACTCCGAAACTCCAAAACTCCAAAACTCCAAAACTCCAAAACTCCGAAACTCCAAAACTCCAAAACTCCAAAACTCCGAAACTCCAAAACTCCAAAACTCCAAAACTCCAAAACTCTAGAACTCCGAAACTCCAAAACTCCAAAACTCCGAAACTCCAAAACTCCGAAACTCCAAAACTCCAAAACTCCAATACTCCGAAACTCCAAAACTCCGAAACTCCGAAACTCCGAAACTCCAAAACTCCAAAACTCCAAAACTCCGAAACTCCAAAACTCCAAAACTCCAAAACTCCGAAACTCCGAAACTCCGAAACTCCGAAACTTCGAAACTCGAAAACTTCGAAACTCCGAAACTCCAAAACTCCAAAACTCCAAAACTCCGATACTCCGAAACTCGGAAACTCCCAAACTCCAAAACTCGAAAACTCCGAAACTCCGAAACTCCGAAACTCCAAAACTCCAAACCTCCAAAACTCCAAAACTCCAAAACTCCAAAACTCCGAAACTCCGAAACTCCAAAACTCCAAAACTCTAGAACTCCGAAACTCCAAAACTCCAAAACTCCAAAACTCCGAAACTCCAAAACTCCGAAACTCCAAAACTCCAAAACTCCAAAACTCCAAAACTCCGAAACTCCAAAACTCCGAAACTCCAAAACTCCAAAACTCCAAAACTCCAAAACTCCAAAACTCCAAAACTCCGAAACTCCAAAACTCCAAAACTCCAAAACTCCGAAACTCCAAAACTCCGAAACTCCAAAACTCCAAAACTCCAAAACTCCAAAACTCCAAAACTCCGAAACTCCAAAACTCCAAAACTCCAAAACTCCAAAACTCCAAAACTCCGAAACTCCAAAACTCCGAAACTCCGAAACTCCGAAACTCCAAAACTCCGAAACTCCGAAACTCCGAAACTCCGAAACTCCAAAACTCCGAAACTCCAAAACTCCGAAACTCCGAAACTCCGAAACTCCGAAACTCCAAAACTCCAAAACTCCGAAACTCCAAAACTCCGAAACTCCAAAACTCCAAAACTCCAAAACTCCAAAACACCGAAACTCCGAAACTCCGAAACTCCGAAACTCCAAAACTCCAAAACTCCGAAACTCCAAAACTCCGAAACTCCAAAACTCCAAAACTCCAAAACTCCGAAACTCCAAAACTCCGAAACTCCAAAACTCCAAAACTCCAAAACTCCAAAACTCCAAAACTCCAAAACTCCAAAACTCCGAAACTCCGAAACTCCAAAACTCCAAAACTCCGAAACTCCAAAACTCCAAAACTCCGAACTCCGAAACTCCAAAACTCCAAAACTCCGAAACTCCAAAACTCCAAAACTCCAAAACTGCAAAACTCCAAAACTGCAAAACTCCGAAACTCCAAAACTCCAAAACTCCAAAACTCCGAAACTCCGAAACTCCAAAACTCCAAAACTCCGAAACTCCAAAACTCCAAAACTCCAAAACTCCAAAACTCCGAAACTCCAAAACTCCAAAACTCCAAAACTCCGAAACTCCAAAACTCCAAAACTCCAAAACTCCAAAACTCTAGAACTCCGAAACTCCAAAACTCCAAAACTCCGAAACTCCAAAACTCCGAAACTCCAAAACTCCAAAACTCCAAAACTCCAAAACTCCGAAACTCCAAAACTCCGAAACTCCAAAACTCCAAAACTCCAAAACTCCAAAACTGCAAAACTCCAAAACTCCAAAACTCCAAAACTCCGAAACTCCGAAACTCCGAAACTCCAAAACTCCAAAACTCCGAAACTCCGAAACTCCGAAACTCCGAAACTCCGAAACTCTAGAACTCCGAAACTCCGAAACTCCAAAACTCCAAAACTCCAAAACTCCAAAGCTCCAAAACTCCGAAACTCCGAAACTCCAAAACTCCAAAACTCCGAAACTCCGAAACTCCAAAACTCCAAAACTCCGAAACTCCAAAACTCCAAAACTCCAAAACTCCAAAACTCCGAAACTCCAAAACTCCGAAACTCCAAAACTCCAAAACTCCAAAACTCCAAAACTCCAAAACTGCAAAACTCCAAAACTCCAAAACTCCGAAACTCCAAAACTCCAAAACTCCAAAACTCCGAAACTCCAAAACTCCAAAACTCCGAAACTCCGAAACTCCAAAACTCCGAAACTCCAAAACTCCAAAACTCCAAAACTCCAAAACTCCAAAACTGCAAAACTCCGAAACTCCAAAACTCCAAAATTCCAAAACTCCGAAACTCCGAAACTCCAAAACTCCAAAACTCCGAAACTCCAAAACTCCAAAACTCCAAAACTCCAAAACTCCAAAACTCCGAAACTCCAAAACTCCAAAACTCCAAAACTCCAAAACTGCAAAACTCCAAAACTCCAAAACTCCGAAACTCCAAAACTCCAAAACTCCGAAACTCCGAAACTCCAAAACTCCAAAACTCCGAAACTCCAAAACTCCAAAACTGCAAAACTCCGAAACTCCAAAACTCCAAAACTCCGAAACTCCGAAACTCCAAAACTCCGAAACTCCGAAACTCCAAAACTCCAAAACTCCAAAACTCCGAAACTCCAAAACTCCGAAACTCCGAAACTCCGAAACTCCAAAACTCCAAAACTCCAAAACTCCGAAACTCCAAAACTCCAAAACTCCAAAACTCCGAAACTCCGAAACTCCGAAACTCCGAAACTTCGAAACTCCAAAACTCCGAAACTCCGAAACTCCAAAACTCCAAAACTCCAAAACTCCGATACTCCGAAACTCGGAAACTCCCAAACTCCAAAACTCGAAAACTCCGAAACTCCGAAACTCCGAAACTCCAAAACTCCAAACCTCCAAAACTCCAAAACTCCAAAACTCCAAAACTCCGAAACTCCAAAACTCCAAAACTCTAGAACTCCGAAACTCCAAAACTCCAAAACTCCAAAACTCCGAAACTCCAAAACTCCGAAACTCCAAAACTCCAAAACTCCAAAACTCCAAAACTCCGAAACTCCAAAACTCCGAAACTCCAAAACTCCAAAACTCCAAAACTCCAAAACTCCAAAACTCCAAAACTCCGAAACTCCAAAACTCCAAAACTCCAAAACTCCGAAACTCCAAAACTCCGAAACTCCAAAACTCCAAAACTCCAAAACTCCAAAACTCCAAAACTCCGAAACTCCAAAACTCCAAAACTCCAAAACTCCAAAACTCCAAAACTCCAAAACTCCGAAACTCCAAAACTCCGAAACTCCGAAACTCCGAAACTCCAAAACTCCGAAACTCCGAAACTCCGAAACTCCGAAACTCCGAAACTCCAAAACTCCGAAACTCCAAAACTCCAAAACTCCAAAACTCCGAAACTCCAAAACTCCAAAACTCCAAAACTCCGAAACTCCAAAACTCCGAAACTCCAAAACTCCAAAACTCCAAAACTCCAAAACTCCAAAACTCCAAAACTCCAAAACTCCGAAACTCCGAAACTCCAAAACTCCAAAACTCCGAAACTCCAAAACTCCAAAACTCCGAACTCCGAAACTCCAAAACTCCAAAACTCCGAAACTCCAAAACTCCAAAACTCCAAAACTGCAAAACTCCAAAACTGCAAAACTCCGAAACTCCAAAACTCCAAAACTCCAAAACTCCGAAACTCCGAAACTCCAAAACTCCAAAACTCCGAAACTCCAAAACTCCAAAACTCCAAAACTCCAAAACTCCGAAACTCCAAAACTCCAAAACTCCAAAACTCCGAAACTCCAAAACTCCAAAACTCCAAAACTCCAAAACTCTAGAACTCCGAAACTCCAAAACTCCAAAACTCCGAAACTCCAAAACTCCGAAACTCCAAAACTCCAAAACTCCAAAACTCCAAAACTCCGAAACTCCAAAACTCCGAAACTCCAAAACTCCAAAACTCCAAAACTCCAAAACTGCAAAACTCCAAAACTCCAAAACTCCAAAACTCCGAAACTCCGAAACTCCGAAACTCCAAAACTCCAAAACTCCGAAACTCCGAAACTCCGAAACTCCGAAACTCCGAAACTCTAGAACTCCGAAACTCCGAAACTCCAAAACTCCAAAACTCCAAAACTCCAAAGCTCCAAAACTCCGAAACTCCGAAACTCCAAAACTCCAAAACTCCGAAACTCCGAAACTCCAAAACTCCAAAACTCCGAAACTCCAAAACTCCAAAACTCCAAAACTCCAAAACTCCGAAACTCCAAAACTCCGAAACTCCAAAACTCCAAAACTCCAAAACTCCAAAACTCCAAAACTGCAAAACTCCAAAACTCCAAAACTCCGAAACTCCAAAACTCCAAAACTCCAAAACTCCGAAACTCCAAAACTCCAAAACTCCGAAACTCCGAAACTCCAAAACTCCGAAACTCCAAAACTCCAAAACTCCAAAACTCCAAAACTCCAAAACTGCAAAACTCCGAAACTCCAAAACTCCAAAATTCCAAAACTCCGAAACTCCGAAACTCCAAAACTCCAAAACTCCGAAACTCCAAAACTCCAAAACTCCAAAACTCCAAAACTCCAAAACTCCGAAACTCCAAAACTCCAAAACTCCAAAACTCCAAAACTCCAAAACTGCAAAACTCCAAAACTCCAAAACTCCGAAACTCCAAAACTCCAAAACTCCGAAACTCCGAAACTCCAAAACTCCAAAACTCCGAAACTCCAAAACTCCAAAACTGCAAAACTCCGAAACTCCAAAACTCCAAAACTCCGAAACTCCGAAACTCCAAAACTCCGAAACTCCGAAACTCCAAAACTCCAAAACTCCAAAACTCCGAAACTCCAAAACTCCGAAACTCCGAAACTCCGAAACTCCAAAACTCCAAAACTCCAAAACTCCGAAACTCCAAAACTCCAAAACTCCAAAACTCCGAAACTCCGAAACTCCGAAACTCCGAAACTTCGAAACTCCAAAACTCCGAAACTCCGAAACTCCAAAACTCCAAAACTCCAAAACTCCGATACTCCGAAACTCGGAAACTCCCAAACTCCAAAACTCGAAAACTCCGAAACTCCGAAACTCCGAAACTCCAAAACTCCAAACCTCCAAAACTCCAAAACTCCAAAACTCCAAAACTCCGAAACTCCGAAACTCCAAAACTCCAAAACTCTAGAACTCCGAAACTCCAAAACTCCAAAACTCCAAAACTCCGAAACTCCAAAACTCCGAAACTCCAAAACTCCAAAACTCCAAAACTCCAAAACTCCGAAACTCCAAAACTCCGAAACTCCAAAACTCCAAAACTCCAAAACTCCAAAACTCCAAAACTCCAAAACTCCGAAACTCCAAAACTCCAAAACTCCAAAACTCCGAAACTCCAAAACTCCGAAACTCCAAAACTCCAAAACTCCAAAACTCCAAAACTCCAAAACTCCGAAACTCCAAAACTCCAAAACTCCAAAACTCCAAAACTCCAAAACTCCAAAACTCCGAAACTCCAAAACTCCGAAACTCCGAAACTCCGAAACTCCAAAACTCCGAAACTCCGAAACTCCGAAACTCCGAAACTCCGAAACTCCAAAACTCCGAAACTCCAAAACTCCAAAACTCCAAAACTCCGAAACTCCAAAACTCCAAAACTCCAAAACTCCGAAACTCCAAAACTCCGAAACTCCAAAACTCCAAAACTCCAAAACTCCAAAACTCCAAAACTCCAAAACTCCGAAACTCCAAAACTCCAAAACTCCAAAACTCCGAAACTCCAAAACTCCGAAACTCCAAAACTCCAAAACTCCAAAACTCCAAAACTCCAAAACTCCGAAACTCCAAAACTCCAAAACTCCAAAACTCCAAAACTCCAAAACTCCGAAACTCCAAAACTCCGAAACTCCGAAACTCCGAAACTCCAAAACTCCGAAACTCCGAAACTCCGAAACTCCGAAACTCCAAAACTCCGAAACTCCAAAACTCCGAAACTCCGAAACTCCGAAACTCCGAAACTCCAAAACTCCAAAACTCCGAAACTCCAAAACTCCGAAACTCCAAAACTCCAAAACTCCAAAACTCCAAAACACCGAAACTCCGAAACTCCGAAACTCCGAAACTCCAAAACTCCAAAACTCCGAAACTCCAAAACTCCGAAACTCCAAAACTCCAAAACTCCAAAACTCCGAAACTCCAAAACTCCGAAACTCCAAAACTCCAAAACTCCAAAACTCCAAAACTCCAAAACTCCAAAACTCCGAAACTCCGAAACTCCAAAACTCCAAAACTCCGAAACTCCAAAACTCCAAAACTCCGAACTCCGAAACTCCAAAACTCCAAAACTCCGAAACTCCAAAACTCCAAAACTCCAAAACTGCAAAACTCCAAAACTGCAAAACTCCGAAACTCCAAAACTCCAAAACTCCAAAACTCCGAAACTCCGAAACTCCAAAACTCCAAAACTCCGAAACTCCAAAACTCCAAAACTCCAAAACTCCAAAACTCCGAAACTCCAAAACTCCAAAACTCCAAAACTCCGAAACTCCAAAACTCCAAAACTCCAAAACTCCAAAACTCTAGAACTCCGAAACTCCAAAACTCCAAAACTCCGAAACTCCAAAACTCCGAAACTCCAAAACTCCAAAACTCCAATACTCCGAAACTCCAAAACTCCGAAACTCCAAAACTCCAAAACTCCAAAACTGCAAAACTGCAAAACTCCAAAACTCCAAAACTCCAAAACTCCGAAACTCCGAAACTCCGAAACTCCAAAACTCCAAAACTCCGAAACTCCGAAACTCCGAAACTCCGAAACTCTAGAACTCCGAAACTCCGAAACTCCAAAACTCCAAAACTCCAAAACTCCAAAGCTCCAAAACTCCGAAACTCCGAAACTCCAAAACTCCAAAACTCCGAAACTCCGAAACTCCAAAACTCCAAAACTCCGAAACTCCAAAACTCCAAAACTCCAAAACTCCAAAACTCCGAAACTCCAAAACTCCGAAACTCCAAAACTCCAAAACTCCAAAACTCCAAAACTCCAAAACTGCAAAACTCCAAAACTCCAAAACTCCGAAACTCCGAAACTCCAAAACTCCAAAACTCCGAAACTCCGAAACTCCAAAACTCCGAAACTCCAAAACTCCAAAACTCCAAAACTCCAAAACTCCAAAACTGCAAAACTCCGAAACTCCAAAACTCCAAAATTCCAAAACTCCGAAACTCCGAAACTCCAAAACTCCAAAACTCCGAAACTCCAAAACTCCAAAACTCCAAAACTCCAAAACTCCGAAACTCCAAAACTCCAAAACTCCAAAACTCCAAAACTCCAAAACTGCAAAACTCCAAAACTCCAAAACTCCGAAACTCCAAAACTCCAAAACTCCGAAACTCCGAAACTCCAAAACTCCAAAACTCCGAAACTCCAAAACTCCAAAACTGCAAAACTCCGAAACTCCAAAACTCCAAAACTCCGAAACTCCGAAACTCCAAAACTCCGAAACTCCGAAACTCCAAAACTCCAAAACTCCAAAACTCCGAAACTCCAAAACTCCGAAACTCCGAAACTCCGAAACTCCAAAACTCCAAAACTCCAAAACTCCGAAACTCCAAAACTCCAAAACTCCAAAACTCCAAAACTCCAAAACTCCAAAACTCCAAAACTGCAAAACTCCAAAACTCCAAAACTCCGAAACTCCAAAACTCCAAAACTCCGAAACTCCGAAACTCCAAAACTCCAAAACTCCGAAACTCCAAAACTCCAAAACTGCAAAACTCCGAAACTCCAAAACTCCAAAACTCCGAAACTCCGAAACTCCAAAACTCCGAAACTCCGAAACTCCAAAACTCCAAACCTCCAAAACTCCAAAACTCCAAAACTCCAAAACTCCGAAACTCCGAAACTCCAAAACTCCAAAACTCTAGAACTCCGAAACTCCAAAACTCCAAAACTCCAAAACTCCGAAACTCCAAAACTCCGAAACTCCAAAACTCCAAAACTCCAAAACTCCAAAACTCCGAAACTCCAAAACTCCGAAACTCCAAAACTCCAAAACTCCAAAACTCCAAAACTCCAAAACTCCAAAACTCCGAAACTCCAAAACTCCAAAACTCCAAAACTCCGAAACTCCAAAACTCCGAAACTCCAAAACTCCAAAACTCCAAAACTCCAAAACTCCAAAACTCCGAAACTCCAAAACTCCAAAACTCCAAAACTCCAAAACTCCAAAACTCCGAAACTCCAAAACTCCGAAACTCCGAAACTCCGAAACTCCAAAACTCCGAAACTCCGAAACTCCGAAACTCCGAAACTCCGAAACTCCAAAACTCCGAAACTCCAAAACTCCAAAACTCCAAAACTCCGAAACTCCAAAACTCCAAAACTCCAAAACTGCAAAACTCCAAAACTGCAAAACTCCGAAACTCCAAAACTCCAAAACTCCAAAACTCCAAAACTCCGAAACTCCGAAACTCCAAAACTCCAAAACTCCGAAACTCCAAAACTCCAAAACTCCAAAACTCCAAAACTCCAAAACTCCGAAACTCCAAAACTCCGAAACTCCAAAACTCCAAAACTCCAAAACTCCAAAACTCCAAAACTGCAAAACTCCAAAACTCCAAAACTCCAAAACTCCGAAACTCCGAAACTCCAAAACTCCAAAACTCCGAAACTCCGAAACTCCGAAACTCCGAAACTCTAGAACTCCGAAACTCCGAAACTCCAAAACTCCAAAACTCCAAAACTCCAAAGCTCCAAAACTCCGAAACTCCGAAACTCCAAAACTCCAAAACTCCGAAACTCCGAAACTCCAAAACTCCAAAACTCCGAAACTCCAAAACTCCAAAACTCCAAAACTCCAAAACTCCGAAACTCCAAAACTCCGAAACTCCAAAACTCCAAAACTCCAAAACTCCAAAACTCCAAAACTGCAAAACTCCAAAACTCCAAAACTCCGAAACTCCAAAACTCCAAAACTCCAAAACTCCGAAACTCCAAAACTCCAAAACTCCGAAACTCCGAAACTCCAAAACTCCGAAACTCCAAAACTCCAAAACTCCAAAACTCCAAAACTGCAAAACTCCGAAACTCCAAAACTCCGAAACTCCAAAACTCCGAAACTCCGAAACTCCAAAACTCCAAAACTCCGAAACTCCAAAACTCCAAAACTCCAAAACTCCAAAACTCCAAAACTCCGAAACTCCAAAACTCCAAAACTCCAAAACTGCAAAACTCCAAAACTCCAAAACTCCGAAACTCCAAAACTCCAAAACTCCGAAACTCCGAAACTCCAAAACTCCAAAACTCCGAAACTCCAAAACTCCAAAACTGCAAAACTCCGAAACTCCAAAACTCCAAAACTCCGAAACTCCGAAACTCCAAAACTCCGAAACTCCGAAACTCCAAAACTCCAAAACTCCAAAACTCCGAAACTCCAAAACTCCGAAACTCCGAAACTCCGAAACTCCAAAACTCCAAAACTCCAAAACTCCGAAACTCCAAAACTCCAAAACTCCAAAACTCCGAAACTCCGAAACTCCGAAACTCCGAAACTTCGAAACTCCGAAACTCCGAAACTCCGAAACTCTAGAACTCCGAAACTCCGAAACTCCAAAACTCCAAAACTCCAAAACTCCAAAGCTCCAAAACTCCGAAACTCCAAAACTCCAAAACTGCAAAACTCCGAAACTCCAAAACTCCAAAACTCCGAAACTCCGAAACTCCAAAACTCCGAAACTCCGAAACTCCAAAACTCCAAAACTCCAAAACTCCGAAACTCCAAAACTCCGAAACTCCGAAACTCCGAAACTCCAAAACTCCAAAACTCCAAAACTCCGAAACTCCAAAACTCCAAAACTCCAAAACTCCGAAACTCCGAAACTCCGAAACTCCGAAACTTCGAAACTCCGAAACTCCGAAACTCCAAAACTCCAAAACTCCGAAACTCCAAAACTCCAAACTGCAAAACTCCGAAACTCCAAAACTCCGAAACTCCAAAACTCCAAAACTCCAAAACTCCAAAACTCCAAAACTCCAAAACTCCGAAACTCCAAAACTCCGAAACTCCGAAACTCCGAAACTCCAAAACTCCAAAACTCCAAAACTCCGAAACTCCAAAACTCCAAAACTCCGAAACTCCGAAACTCCAAAACTCCGAAACTCCAAAACTCCAAAACTCCAAAACTCCAAAACTCCAAAACTGCAAAACTCCGAAACTCCAAAACTCCAAAATTCCAAAACTCCGAAACTCCGAAACTCCAAAACTCCAAAACTCCGAAACTCCAAAACTCCAAAACTCCAAAACTCCAAAACTCCAAAACTCCGAAACTCCAAAACTCCAAAACTCCAAAACTCCAAAACTCCAAAACTGCAAAACTCCAAAACTCCAAAACTCCGAAACTCCAAAACTCCAAAACTCCGAAACTCCGAAACTCCAAAACTCCAAAACTCCGAAACTCCAAAACTCCAAAACTGCAAAACTCCGAAACTCCAAAACTCCAAAACTCCGAAACTCCGAAACTCCAAAACTCCGAAACTCCGAAACTCCAAAACTCCAAAACTCCAAAACTCCGAAACTCCAAAACTCCGAAACTCCGAAACTCCGAAACTCCAAAACTCCAAAACTCCAAAACTCCGAAACTCCAAAACTCCAAAACTCCAAAACTCCAAAACTCCGAAACTCCGAAACTCCGAAACTCCGAAACTTCGAAACTCCAAAACTCCGAAACTCCGAAACTCCAAAACTCCAAAACTCCAAAACTCCGATACTCCGAAACTCGGAAACTCCCAAACTCCAAAACTCGAAAACTCCGAAACTCCGAAACTCCGAAACTCCAAAACTCCAAACCTCCAAAACTCCAAAACTCCAAAACTCCAAAACTCCGAAACTCCGAAACTCCAAAACTCCAAAACTCTAGAACTCCGAAACTCCAAAACTCCAAAACTCCAAAACTCCGAAACTCCAAAACTCCGAAACTCCAAAACTCCAAAACTCCAAAACTCCAAAACTCCAAAACTCCGAAACTCCAAAACTCCGAAACTCCAAAACTCCAATACTCCAAAACTCCAAAACTCCAAAACTCCAAAACTCCGAAACTCCAAAACTCCAAAACTCCAAAACTCCGAAACTCCAAAACTCCGAAACTCCAAAACTCCAAAACTCCAAAACTCCAAAACTCCAAAACTCCGAAACTCCAAAACTCCAAAACTCCAAAACTCCAAAACTCCAAAACTCCAAAACTCCGAAACTCCAAAACTCCGAAACTCCGAAACTCCGAAACTCCAAAACTCCGAAACTCCGAAACTCCGAAACTCCGAAACTCCGAAACTCCAAAACTCCGAAACTCCAAAACTCCAAAACTCCAAAACTCCGAAACTCCAAAACTCCAAAACTCCAAAACTGCAAAACTCCAAAACTGCAAAACTCCGAAACTCCAAAACTCCAAAACTCCAAAACTCCAAAACTCCGAAACTCCGAAACTCCAAAACTCCAAAACTCCGAAACTCCAAAACTCCAAAACTCCAAAACTCCAAAACTCCAAAACTCCGAAACTCCAAAACTCCGAAACTCCAAAACTCCAAAACTCCAAAACTCCAAAACTCCAAAACTGCAAAACTCCAAAACTCCAAAACTCCAAAACTCCGAAACTCCGAAACTCCAAAACTCCAAAACTCCGAAACTCCGAAACTCCGAAACTCTAGAACTCCGAAACTCCGAAACTCCAAAACTCCAAAACTCCAAAACTCCAAAGCTCCAAAACTCCGAAACTCCGAAACTCCAAAACTCCAAAACTCCGAAACTCCGAAACTCCAAAACTCCAAAACTCCGAAACTCCAAAACTCCAAAACTCCAAAACTCCAAAACTCCGAAACTCCAAAACTCCGAAACTCCAAAACTCCAAAACTCCAAAACTCCAAAACTCCAAAACTGCAAAACTCCAAAACTCCAAAACTCCGAAACTCCAAAACTCCAAAACTCCAAAACTCCGAAACTCCAAAACTCCAAAACTCCGAAACTCCGAAACTCCAAAACTCCGAAACTCCAAAACTCCAAAACTCCAAAACTCCAAAACTCCAAAACTGCAAAACTCCGAAACTCCAAAACTCCAAAACTCCAAAACTCCGAAACTCCGAAACTCCAAAACTCCAAAACTCCGAAACTCCAAAACTCCAAAACTCCAAAACTCCAAAACTCCAAAACTCCGAAACTCCAAAACTCCAAAACTCCAAAACTCCAAAACTGCAAAACTCCAAAACTCCAAAACTCCGAAACTCCAAAACTCCAAAACTCCGAAACTCCGAAACTCCAAAACTCCAAAACTCCGAAACTCCAAAACTCCAAAACTGCAAAACTCCGAAACTCCAAAACTCCAAAACTCCGAAACTCCGAAACTCCAAAACTCCGAAACTCCGAAACTCCAAAACTCCAAAACTCCAAAACTCCGAAACTCCAAAACTCCGAAACTCCGAAACTCCGAAACTCCAAAACTCCAAAACTCCAAAACTCCGAAACTCCAAAACTCCAAAACTCCAAAACTCCGAAACTCCGAAACTCCGAAACTCCGAAACTTCGAAACTCGAAAACTCCGAAACTCCGAAACTCCAAAACTCCAAAACTCCAAAACTCCGATACTCCGAAACTCGGAAACTCCCAAACTCCAAAACTCGAAAACTCCGAAACTCCGAAACTCCGAAACTCCAAAACTCCAAACCTCCAAAACTCCAAAACTCCAAAACTCCAAAACTCCGAAACTCCGAAACTCCAAAACTCCAAAACTCTAGAACTCCGAAACTCCAAAACTCCAAAACTCCAAAACTCCGAAACTCCAAAACTCCGAAACTCCAAAACTCCAAAACTCCAAAACTCCGAAACTCCGAAACTCCAAAACTCCGAAACTCCAAAACTCCAAAACTCCGAAACTCCAAAACTCCAAAACTGCAAAACTCCGAAACTCCAAAACTCCAAAACTCCGAAACTCCGAAACTCCAAAACTCCGAAACTCCGAAACTCCAAAACTCCAAAACTCCGAAACTCCAAATCTCCGAAACTCCGAAACTCCGAAACTCCAAAACTCCAAAACTCCAAAACTCCGAAACTCCAAAACTCCAAAACTCCAAAACTCCGAAACTCCGAAACTCCGAAACTCCGAAACTTCGAAACTCGAAAACTCCGAAACTCCGAAACTCCAAAACTCCAAAACTCCAAAACTCCGATACTCCGAAACTCGGAAACTCCCAAACTCCAAAACTCGAAAACTCCGAAACTCCGAAACTCCGAAACTCCAAAACTCCAAACCTCCAAAACTCCAAAACTCCAAAACTCCAAAACTCCGAAACTCCGAAACTCCAAAACTCCAAAACTCTAGAACTCCGAAACTCCAAAACTCCAAAACTCCAAAACTCCGAAACTCCAAAACTCCGAAACTCCAAAACTCCAAAACTCCAAAACTCCAAAACTCCGAAACTCCAAAACTCCGAAACTCCAAAACTCCAAAACTCCAAAACTCCAAAACTCCAAAACTCCGAAACTCCAAAACTCCAAAACTCCAAAACTCCGAAACTCCAAAACTCCGAAACTCCAAAACTCCAAAACTCCGAAACTCCAAAACTCCAAAACTCCAAAACTCCAAAACTCCAAAACTCCAAAACTCCGAAACTCCAAAACTCCGAAACTCCGAAACTCCAAAACTCCGAAACTCCGAAACTCCGAAACTCCGAAACTCCAAAACTCCGAAACTCCAAAACTCCGAAACTCCGAAACTCCGAAACTCCGAAACTCCAAAACTCCAAAACTCCGAAACTCCAAAACTCCGAAACTCCAAAACTCCAAAACTCCAAAACTCCAAAACACCGAAACTCCGAAACTCCGAAACTCCGAAACTCCAAAACTCCAAAACTCCGAAACTCCAAAACTCCGAAACTCCAAAACTCCAAAACTCCAAAACTCCGAAACTCCAAAACTCCGAAACTCCAAAACTCCAAAACTCCAAAACTCCAAACTCCAAAACTCCAAAACTCCAAAACTCCGAAACTCCGAAACTCCAAAACTCCAAAACTCCGAAACTCCAAAACTCCAAAACTCCGAACTCCGAAACTCCAAAACTCCAAAACTCCGAAACTCCAAAACTCCAAAACTCCAAAACTGCAAAACTCCAAAACTGCAAAACTCCGAAACTCCAAAACTCCAAAACTCCAAAACTCCGAAACTCCGAAACTCCAAAACTCCAAAACTCCGAAACTCCAAAACTCCAAAACTCCAAAACTCCAAAACTCCGAAACTCCAAAACTCCAAAACTCCAAAACTCCGAAACTCCAAAACTCCAAAACTCCAAAACTCCAAAACTCTAGAACTCCGAAACTCCAAAACTCCGAAACTCCAAAACTCCGAAACTCCAAAACTCCAAAACTCCAAAACTCCGAAACTCCAAAACTCCGAAACTCCAAAACTCCAAAACTCCAAAACTCCAAAACTGCAAAACTCCAAAACTCCAAAACTCCAAAACTCCGAAACTCCGAAACTCCGAAACTCCAAAACTCCAAAACTCCAAAACTCCGAAACTCCGAAACTCCGAAACTCCGAAACTCTAGAACTCCGAAACTCCGAAACTCCAAAACTCCAAAACTCCAAAACTCCAAAGCTCCAAAACTCCGAAACTCCGAAACTCCAAAACTCCAAAACTCCGAAACTCCGAAACTCCAAAACTCCAAAACTCCGAAACTCCAAAACTCCAAAACTCCAAAACTCCGAAACTCCAAAACTCCGAAACTCCAAAACTCCAAAACTCCAAAACTCCAAAACTCCAAAACTGCAAAACTCCAAAACTCCAAAACTCCGAAACTCCAAAACTCCAAAACTCCAAAACTCCGAAACTCCAAAACTCCAAAACTCCGAAACTCCGAAACTCCGAAACTGCAAAACTCCGAAACTCCAAAACTCCAAAACTCCAAAACTCCGAAACTCCGAAACTCCAAAACTCCAAAACTCCGAAACTCCAAAACTCCAAAACTCCAAAACTCCAAAACTCCAAAACTCCGAAACTCCAAAACTCCAAAACTCCAAAACTCCAAAACTCCAAAACTGCAAAACTCCAAAACTCCAAAACTCCGAAACTCCAAAACTCCAAAACTCCGAAACTCCGAAACTCCAAAACTCCAAAACTCCGAAACTCCAAAACTCCAAAACTGCAAAACTCCGAAACTCCAAAACTCCAAAACTCCAAAACTCCAAAACTCCAAAACTGCAAAACTCCAAAACTCCAAAACTCCGAAACTCCAAAACTCCAAAACTCCAAAACTCCGAAACTCCAAAACTCCAAAACTCCGAAACTCCGAAACTCCGAAACTCCAAAACTCCAAAACTCCAAAACTCCAAAACTCCAAAACTGCAAAACTCCGAAACTCCAAAACTCCAAAACTCCAAAACTCCGAAACTCCGAAACTCCAAAACTCCAAAACTCCGAAACTCCAAAACTCCAAAACTCCAAAACTCCAAAACTCCAAAACTCCGAAACTCCAAATCTCCAAAACTCCAAAACTCCAAAACTCCAAAACTGCAAAACTCCAAAACTCCAAAACTCCGAAACTCCAAAACTCCAAAACTCCGAAACTCCGAAACTCCAAAACTCCAAAACTCCGAAACTCCAAAACTCCAAAACTGCAAAACTCCGAAACTCCAAAACTCCAAAACTCCGAAACTCCGAAACTCCAAAACTCCGAAACTCCGAAACTCCAAAACTCCAAAACTCCAAAACTCCGAAACTCCAAAACTCCGAAACTCCGAAACTCCGAAACTCCAAAACTCCAAAACTCCAAAACTCCGAAACTCCAAAACTCCAAAACTCCAAAACTCCGAAACTCCGAAACTCCGAAACTCCGAAACTTCGAAACTCGAAAACTCCGAAACTCCGAAACTCCAAAACTCCAAAACTCCAAAACTCCGATACTCCGAAACTCGGAAACTCCCAAACTCCAAAACTCGAAAACTCCGAAACTCCGAAACTCCGAAACTCCAAAACTCCAAACCTCCAAAACTCCAAAACTCCAAAACTCCAAAACTCCGAAACTCCGAAACTCCAAAACTCCAAAACTCTAGAACTCCGAAACTCCAAAACTCCAAAACTCCAAAACTCCGAAACTCCAAAACTCCGAAACTCCAAAACTCCAAAACTCCAAAACTCCAAAACTCCGAAACTCCAAAACTCCGAAACTCCAAAACTCCAAAACTCCAAAACTCCAAAACTCCAAAACTCCGAAACTCCAAAACTCCAAAACTCCAAAACTCCGAAACTCCAAAACTCCGAAACTCCAAAACTCCAAAACTCCAAAACTCCAAAACTCCCAAAATCCGAAACTCCAAAACTCCAAAACTCCAAAACTCCAAAACTCCAAAACTCCGAAACTCCAAAACTCCGAAACTCCGAAACTCCGAAACTCCAAAACTCCGAAACTCCGAAACTCCGAAACTCCGAAACTCCGAAACTCCAAAACTCCGAAACTCCAAAACTCCGAAACTCCGAAACTCCGAAACTCCGAAACTCCAAAACTCCAAAACTCCGAAACTCCAAAACTCCGAAACTCCAAAACTCCAAAACTCCAAAACTCCAAAACACCGAAACTCCGAAACTCCGAAACTCCGAAACTCCAAAACTCCAAAACTCCGAAACTCCAAAACTCCAAAACTCCGAAACTCCGAAACTCCGAAACTCCGAAACTCCAAAACTCCAAAACTCCAAAACTCCAAAACTCCGAAACTCCGAAACTCCAAAACTCCAAAACTCTAGAACTCCGAAACTCCAAAACTCCAAAACTCCAAAACTCCGAAACTCCAAAACTCCGAAACTCCAAAACTCCAAAACTCCAAAACTCCAAAACTCCGAAACTCCAAAACTCCAAAACTCCGAAACTCCAAAACTCCAAAACTCCAAAACTCCAAAACTCCAAAACTCCGAAACTCCAAAACTCCGAAACTCCAAAACTCCAAAACTCCAAAACTCCAAAACTCCGAAACTCCAAAACTCCAAAACTCCAAAACTCCAAAACTCCAAAACTCCAAAACTGCAAAACTCCAAAACTCCGAAACTCCAAAACTCCAAAACTCCGAAACTCCGAAACTCCGAAACTCCAAAACTCCGAAACTCCGAAACTCCGAAACTCCAAAACTCCGAAACTCCAAAACTCCGAAACTCCGAAACTCCGAAACTCCGAAACTCCAAAACTCCAAAACTCCAAAACTCCGAAACTCCGAAACTCCAAAACTCCAAAACTCTAGAACTCCGAAACTACAAAACTCTAGAACTCCGAAACTCCAAAACTCCAAAACTCCAAAACTCCAAAACTCCGAAACTCCGAAACTCCAAAACTCCAAAACTCTAGAACTCCGAAACTCCAAAACTCCAAAACTCCGAAACTCCAAAACTCCGAAACTCCAAAACTCCAAAACTCCAAAACTCCAAAACTCCGAAACTCCAAAACTCCGAAACTCCAAAACTCCAAAACTCCAAAACTCCAAAACTCCAAAACTCCAAAACTCCAAAACTGCAAAACTCCAAAACTCCAAAACTCCAAAACTCCGAAACTCCGAAACTCCGAAACTCCAAAACTCCAAAACTCCAAAACTCCGAAACTCCAAAACTCCAAAACTCTAGAACTCCGAAACTCCAAAACTCCGAAACTCCAAAACTCCGAAACTCCAAAACTCCAAAACTCCAAAACTCCAAAACTCCAAAACTCCAAAACTCCAAAACTCCAAAACTCCGAAACTCCGAAACTCCGAAACTCCAAAACACCAAAACTCCGAAACTCCGAAACTCCAAAACTCCAAAACTCCGAAACTCCAAAACTCCAAAACTCCGAAACTCCAAAACTCCGAAACTCCAAAACTCCAAAACTCCAAAACTCCAAAACTCCAAAACTGCAAAACTCCAAAACTCCAAAACTCCAAAACTCCGAAACTCCGAAACTCCAAAACTCCAAAACTCCGAAACTCCGAAACTCCAAAACTCCGAAACTCCGAAACTCCAAAACTCCAAAACTCCAAAACTCCAAAACTCCGAAACTCCAAAACTCCAAAACTCCAAAACTCCGAAACTCCAAAACTCCAAAACTCCAAAACTCCAAAACTCCGAAACTCCAAAACTCCGAAACTCCAAAACTCCAAAACTCCAAAACTCCAAAACTCCAAAACTGCAAAACTCCAAAACTCCAAAACTCCGAAACTCCGAAACTCCAAAACTCCAAAACTCCGAAACTCCGAAACTCCGAAACTCTAGAACTCCGAAACTCCGAAACTCCAAAACTCCAAAACTCCAAAACTCCAAAGCTCCAAAACTCCGAAACTCCGAAACTCCAAAACTCCAAAACTCCGAAACTCCGAAACTCCAAAACTCCAAAACTCCGAAACTCCAAAACTCCAAAACTCCAAAACTCCAAAACTCCGAAACTCCAAAACTCCGAAACTCCAAAACTCCAAAACTCCAAAACTCCAAAACTCCAAAACTGCAAAACTCCAAAACTCCAAAACTCCGAAACTCCAAAACTCCAAAACTCCAAAACTCCGAAACTCCAAAACTCCAAAACTCCGAAACTCCGAAACTCCAAAACTCCGAAACTCCAAAACTCCAAAACTCCAAAACTGCAAAACTCCGAAACTCCAAAACTCCAAAACTCCAAAACTCCGAAACTCCGAAACTCCAAAACTCCAAAACTCCGAAACTCCAAAACTCCAAAACTCCAAAACTCCAAAACTCCAAAACTCCGAAACTCCAAAACTCCAAAACTCCAAAACTCCAAAACTGCAAAACTCCAAAACTCCAAAACTCCGAAACTCCAAAACTCCAAAACTCCGAAACTCCGAAACTCCAAAACTCCAAAACTCCGAAACTCCAAAACTCCAAAACTGCAAAACTCCGAAACTCCAAAACTCCAAAACTCCGAAACTCCGAAACTCCAAAACTCCGAAACTCCGAAACTCCAAAACTCCAAAACTCCAAAACTCCGTAACTCCAAAACTCCGAAACTCCGAAACTCCGAAACTCCAAAACTCCAAAACTCCAAAACTCCGAAACTCCAAAACTCCAAAACTCCAAAACTCCGAAACTCCGAAACTCCGAAACTCCGAAACTTCGAAACTCGAAAACTCCGAAACTCCGAAACTCCAAAACTCCAAAACTCCAAAACTCCGATACTCCGAAACTCGGAAACTCCCAAACTCCAAAACTCGAAAACTCCGAAACTCCGAAACTCCGAAACTCCAAAACTCCAAACCTCCAAAACTCCAAAACTCCAAAACTCCAAAACTCCGAAACTCCGAAACTCCAAAACTCCAAAACTCTAGAACTCCGAAACTCCAAAACTCCAAAACTCCAAAACTCCGAAACTCCAAAACTCCGAAACTCCAAAACTCCAAAACTCCAAAACTCCGAAACTCCAAAACTCCGAAACTCCAAAACTCCAAAACTCCGAAACTCCAAAACTCCAAAACTGCAAAACTCCGAAACTCCAAAACTCCAAAACTCCGAAACTCCGAAACTCCAAAACTCCGAAACTCCGAAACTCCAAAACTCCAAAACTCCGAAACTCCAAATCTCCGAAACTCCGAAACTCCGAAACTCCAAAACTCCAAAACTCCAAAACTCCGAAACTCCAAAACTCCAAAACTCCAAAACTCCGAAACTCCGAAACTCCGAAACTCCGAAACTTCGAAACTCGAAAACTCCGAAACTCCGAAACTCCAAAACTCCAAAACTCCAAAACTCCGATACTCCGAAACTCGGAAACTCCCAAACTCCAAAACTCGAAAACTCCGAAACTCCGAAACTCCGAAACTCCAAAACTCCAAACCTCCAAAACTCCAAAACTCCAAAACTCCAAAACTCCGAAACTCCGAAACTCCAAAACTCCAAAACTCTAGAACTCCGAAACTCCAAAACTCCAAAACTCCAAAACTCCGAAACTCCAAAACTCCGAAACTCCAAAACTCCAAAACTCCAAAACTCCAAAACTCCGAAACTCCAAAACTCCGAAACTCCAAAACTCCAAAACTCCAAAACTCCAAAACTCCAAAACTCCAAAACTCCGAAACTCCAAAACTCCAAAACTCCAAAACTCCGAAACTCCAAAACTCCGAAACTCCAAAACTCCAAAACTCCGAAACTCCAAAACTCCAAAACTCCAAAACTCCAAAACTCCAAAACTCCAAAACTCCGAAACTCCAAAACTCCGAAACTCCGAAACTCCGAAACTCCAAAACTCCGAAACTCCGAAACTCCGAAACTCCGAAACTCCAAAACTCCGAAACTCCAAAACTCCGAAACTCCGAAACTCCGAAACTCCGAAACTCCAAAACTCCAAAACTCCGAAACTCCAAAACTCCGAAACTCCAAAACTCCAAAACTCCAAAACACCGAAACTCCGAAACTCCGAAACTCCGAAACTCCAAAACTCCAAAACTCCGAAACTCCAAAACTCCGAAACTCCAAAACTCCAAAACTCCAAAACTCCGAAACTCCAAAACTCCGAAACTCCAAAACTCCAAAACTCCAAAACTCCAAACTCCAAAACTCCAAAACTCCAAAACTCCGAAACTCCGAAACTCCAAAACTCCAAAACTCCGAAACTCCAAAACTCCAAAACTCCGAACTCCGAAACTCCAAAACTCCAAAACTCCGAAACTCCAAAACTCCAAAACTCCAAAACTGCAAAACTCCAAAACTGCAAAACTCCGAAACTCCAAAACTCCAAAACTCCAAAACTCCGAAACTCCGAAACTCCAAAACTCCAAAACTCCGAAACTCCAAAACTCCAAAACTCCAAAACTCCAAAACTCCGAAACTCCAAAACTCCAAAACTCCAAAACTCCGAAACTCCAAAACTCCAAAACTCCAAAACTCTAGAACTCCGAAACTCCAAAACTCCGAAACTCCAAAACTCCGAAACTCCAAAACTCCAAAACTCCAAAACTCCAAAACTCCGAAACTCCAAAACTCCGAAACTCCAAAACTCCAAAACTCCAAAACTCCAAAACTGCAAAACTCCAAAACTCCAAAACTCCAAAACTCCGAAACTCCGAAACTCCGAAACTCCAAAACTCCAAAACTCCGAAACTCCGAAACTCCGAAACTCCGAAACTCTAGAACTCCGAAACTCCGAAACTCCAAAACTCCAAAACTCCAAAACTCCAAAGCTCCAAAACTCCGAAACTCCGAAACTCCGAAACTCCAAAACTCCAAAACTCCGAAACTCCGAAACTCCAAAACTCCAAAACTCCGAAACTCCAAAACTCCAAAACTCCAAAACTCCAAAACTCCGAAACTCCAAAACTCCGAAACTCCAAAACTCCAAAACTCCAAAACTCCAAAACTGCAAAACTCCAAAACTCCAAAACTCCGAAACTCCAAAACTCCAAAACTCCAAAACTCCGAAACTCCAAAACTCCAAAACTCCGAAACTCCGAAACTCCGAAACTCCAAAACTCCAAAACTCCAAAACTCCAAAACTCCAAAACTGCAAAACTCCGAAACTCCAAAACTCCAAAACTCCAAAACTCCGAAACTCCGAAACTCCAAAACTCCAAAACTCCGAAACTCCAAAACTCCAAAACTCCAAAACTCCAAAACTCCAAAACTCCGAAACTCCAAAACTCCAAAACTCCAAAACTCCAAAACTCCAAAACTGCAAAACTCCAAAACTCCAAAACTCCGAAACTCCAAAACTCCAAAACTCCGAAACTCCGAAACTCCAAAACTCCAAAACTCCAAAACTCCGAAACTCCAAAACTCCAAAACTGCAAAACTCCGAAACTCCAAAACTCCAAAACTCCGAAACTCCGAAACTCCAAAACTCCGAAACTCCGAAACTCCAAAACTCCAAAACTCCAAAACTCCGAAACTCCAAAACTCCGAAACTCCGAAACTCCGAAACTCCAAAACTCCAAAACTCCAAAACTCCGAAACTCCAAAACTCCAAAACTCCAAAACTCCGAAACTCCGAAACTCCGAAACTCCGAAACTTCGAAACTCGAAAACTCCGAAACTCCGAAACTCCAAAACTCCAAAACTCCAAAACTCCGATACTCCGAAACTCGGAAACTCCCAAACTCCAAAACTCGAAAACTCCGAAACTCCGAAACTCCGAAACTCCAAAACTCCAAACCTCCAAAACTCCAAAACTCCAAAACTCCAAAACTCCGAAACTCCGAAACTCCAAAACTCCAAAACTCTAGAACTCCGAAACTCCAAAACTCCAAAACTCCAAAACTCCGAAACTCCAAAACTCCAAAACTCCAAAACTCCAAAACTCCAAAACTCCGAAACTCCAAAACTCCGAAACTCCAAAACTCCAAAACTCCAAAACTCCAAAACTCCAAAACTCCGAAACTCCAAAACTCCAAAACTCCAAAACTCCGAAACTCCAAAACTCCGAAACTCCAAAACTCCAAAACTCCAAAACTCCAAAACTCCAAAACTCCGAAACTCCAAAACTCCAAAACTCCAAAACTCCAAAACTCCAAAACTCCGAAACTCCAAAACTCCGAAACTCCGAAACTCCGAAACTCCAAAACTCCGAAACTCCGAAACTCCGAAACTCCGAAACTCCGAAACTCCAAAACTCCGAAACTCCAAAACTCCGAAACTCCGAAACTCCGAAACTCCGAAACTCCAAAACTCCAAAACTCCGAAACTCCAAAACTCCGAAACTCCAAAACTCCAAAACTCCAAAACTCCAAAACACCGAAACTCCGAAACTCCGAAACTCCGAAACTCCAAAACTCCAAAACTCCGAAACTCCAAAACTCCGAAACTCCAAAACTCCAAAACTCCAAAACTCCAAAACTCCGAAACTCCAAAACTCCGAAACTCCAAAACTCCAAAACTCCAAAACTCCAAAACTCCAAAACTCCAAAACTCCGAAACTCCGAAACTCCAAAACTCCAAAACTCCGAAACTCCAAAACTCCAAAACTCCGAAACTCCGAAACTCCAAAACTCCAAAACTCCGAAACTCCAAAACTCCAAAACTCCAAAACTGCAAAACTCCAAAACTGCAAAACTCCGAAACTCCAAAACTCCAAAACTCCAAAACTCCAAAACTCCGAAACTCCGAAACTCCAAAACTCCAAAACTCCGAAACTCCAAAACTCCAAAACTCCAAAACTCCAAAACTCCGAAACTCCAAAACTCCAAAACTCCAAAACTCCGAAACTCCAAAACTCCAAAACTCTAGAACTCCGAAACTCCAAAACTCCAAAACTCCAAAACTCCAAAACTGCAAAACTCCAAAACTCCAAAACTCCAAAACTCCGAAACTCCGAAACTCCGAAACTCCAAAACTCCAAAACTCCGAAACTCCGAAACTCCAAAACTCCAAAACTCCGAAACTCCGAAACTCCGAAACTCCGAAACTCCAAAACTCCAAAACTCCAAAACTCCAAAACTCCGAAACTCCGAAACTCCAAAACTCCAAAACTCTAGAACTCCGAAACTCCAAAACTCCAAAACTCCAAAACTCCGAAACTCCAAAACTCCGAAACTCCAAAACTCCAAAACTCCAAAACTCCAAAACTCCGAAACTCCAAAACTCCAAAACTCCGAAACTCCAAAACTCCAAAACTCCAAAACTCCAAAACTCCAAAACTCCGAAACTCCAAAACTCCGAAACTCCAAAACTCCAAAACTCCAAAACTCCAAAACTCCGAAACTCCAAAACTCCAAAACTCCAAAACTCCAAAACTCCAAAACTCCAAAACTCCAAAACTGCAAAACTCCAAAACTCCGAAACTCCAAAACTCCAAAACTCCGAAACTCCGAAACTCCGAAACTCCAAAACTCCGAAACTCCGAAACTCCAAAACTCCGAAACTCCAAAACTCCGAAACTCCGAAACTCCGAAACTCCGAAACTCCAAAACTCCAAAACTCCAAAACTCCGAAACTCCGAAACTCCAAAACTCCAAAACTCTAGAACTCCGAAACTACAAAACTCTAGAACTCCGAAACTCCAAAACTCCAAAACTCCAAAACTCCGAAACTCCGAAACTCCAAAACTCCAAAACTCTAGAACTCCGAAACTCCAAAACTCCAAAACTCCGAAACTCCAAAACTCCGAAACTCCAAAACTCCAAAACTCCAAAACTCCAAAACTCCGAAACTCCAAAACTCCGAAACTCCAAAACTCCAAAACTCCAAAACTCCAAAACTCCAAAACTCCAAAACTGCAAAACTCCAAAACTCCAAAACTCCAAAACTCCGAAACTCCGAAACTCCGAAACTCCAAAACTCCAAAACTCCAAAACTCCGAAACTCCAAAACTCCAAAACTCTAGAACTCCGAAACTCCAAAACTCCGAAACTCCAAAACTCCGAAACTCCAAAACTCCAAAACTCCAAAACTCCAAAACTCCAAAACTCCAAAACTCCAAAACTCCAAAACTCCAAAACTCCGAAACTCCGAAACTCCGAAACTCCAAAACACCAAAACTCCGAAACTCCGAAACTCCAAAACTCCAAAACTCCGAAACTCCAAAACTCCAAAACTCCGAAACTCCAAAACTCCGAAACTCCAAAACTCCAAAACTCCAAAACTCCAAAACTCCAAAACTGCAAAACTCCAAAACTCCAAAACTCCAAAACTCCGAAACTCCGAAACTCCAAAACTCCAAAACTCCGAAACTCCGAAACTCCAAAACTCCGAAACTCCGAAACTCCAAAACTCCAAAACTCCAAAACTCCAAAACTCCGAAACTCCAAAACTCCAAAACTCCAAAACTCCAAAACTCCGAAACTCCAAAACTCCAAAACTCCAAAACTCCAAAACTCCAAAACTCCAAAACTCCGAAACTCCAAAACTCCAAAACTCCAAAACTCCAAAACTCCGAAACTCCAAAACTCCGAAACTCCGAAACTCCGAAACTCCAAAACTCCGAAACTCCGAAACTCCGAAACTCCGAAACTCCAAAACTCCGAAACTCCAAAACTCCGAAACTCCAAAACTCCAAAACTCCGAAACTCCAAAACTCCGAAACTCCAAAACTCCAAAACTCCAAAACTCCGAAACTCCAAAACTCCGAAACTCCAAAACTCCAAAACTCCAAAACTCCAAACTCCAAAACTCCAAAACTCCAAAACTCCGAAACTCCGAAACTCCAAAACTCCAAAACTCCGAAACTCCAAAACTCCAAAACTCCGAACTCCGAAACTCCAAAACTCCAAAACTCCGAAACTCCAAAACTCCAAAACTCCAAAACTGCAAAACTCCAAAACTGCAAAACTCCGAAACTCCAAAACTCCAAAACTCCAAAACTCCGAAACTCCGAAACTCCAAAACTCCAAAACTCCGAAACTCCAAAACTCCAAAACTCCAAAACTCCAAAACTCCGAAACTCCAAAACTCCAAAACTCCAAAACTCCGAAACTCCAAAACTCCAAAACTCCAAAACTCTAGAACTCCGAAACTCCAAAACTCCGAAACTCCAAAACTCCGAAACTCCAAAACTCCAAAACTCCAAAACTCCAAAACTCCGAAACTCCAAAACTCCGAAACTCCAAAACTCCAAAACTCCAAAACTCCAAAACTGCAAAACTCCAAAACTCCAAAACTCCAAAACTCCGAAACTCCGAAACTCCGAAACTCCAAAACTCCAAAACTCCGAAACTCCGAAACTCCGAAACTCCGAAACTCTAGAACTCCGAAACTCCGAAACTCCAAAACTCCAAAACTCCAAAACTCCAAAGCTCCAAAACTCCGAAACTCCGAAACTCCGAAACTCCAAAACTCCAAAACTCCGAAACTCCGAAACTCCAAAACTCCAAAACTCCGAAACTCCAAAACTCCAAAACTCCAAAACTCCAAAACTCCGAAACTCCAAAACTCCGAAACTCCAAAACTCCAAAACTCCAAAACTCCAAAACTGCAAAACTCCAAAACTCCAAAACTCCGAAACTCCAAAACTCCAAAACTCCAAAACTCCGAAACTCCAAAACTCCAAAACTCCGAAACTCCGAAACTCCGAAACTCCAAAACTCCAAAACTCCAAAACTCCAAAACTCCAAAACTGCAAAACTCCGAAACTCCAAAACTCCAAAACTCCAAAACTCCGAAACTCCGAAACTCCAAAACTCCAAAACTCCGAAACTCCAAAACTCCAAAACTCCAAAACTCCAAAACTCCAAAACTCCGAAACTCCAAAACTCCAAAACTCCAAAACTCCAAAACTCCAAAACTGCAAAACTCCAAAACTCCAAAACTCCGAAACTCCAAAACTCCAAAACTCCGAAACTCCGAAACTCCAAAACTCCAAAACTCCAAAACTCCGAAACTCCAAAACTCCAAAACTGCAAAACTCCGAAACTCCAAAACTCCAAAACTCCGAAACTCCGAAACTCCAAAACTCCGAAACTCCGAAACTCCAAAACTCCAAAACTCCAAAACTCCGAAACTCCAAAACTCCGAAACTCCGAAACTCCGAAACTCCAAAACTCCAAAACTCCAAAACTCCGAAACTCCAAAACTCCAAAACTCCAAAACTCCGAAACTCCGAAACTCCGAAACTCCGAAACTTCGAAACTCGAAAACTCCGAAACTCCGAAACTCCAAAACTCCAAAACTCCAAAACTCCGATACTCCGAAACTCGGAAACTCCCAAACTCCAAAACTCGAAAACTCCGAAACTCCGAAACTCCGAAACTCCAAAACTCCAAACCTCCAAAACTCCAAAACTCCAAAACTCCAAAACTCCGAAACTCCGAAACTCCAAAACTCCAAAACTCTAGAACTCCGAAACTCCAAAACTCCAAAACTCCAAAACTCCGAAACTCCAAAACTCCGAAACTCCAAAACTCCAAAACTCCAAAACTCCAAAACTCCGAAACTCCAAAACTCCGAAACTCCAAAACTCCAAAACTCCAAAACTCCAAAACTCCAAAACTCCGAAACTCCAAAACTCCAAAACTCCAAAACTCCGAAACTCCAAAACTCCGAAACTCCAAAACTCCAAAACTCCAAAACTCCAAAACTCCAAAACTCCGAAACTCCAAAACTCCAAAACTCCAAAACTCCAAAACTCCAAAACTCCGAAACTCCAAAACTCCGAAACTCCGAAACTCCGAAACTCCAAAACTCCGAAACTCCGAAACTCCGAAACTCCGAAACTCCGAAACTCCAAAACTCCGAAACTCCAAAACTCCGAAACTCCGAAACTCCGAAACTCCGAAACTCCAAAACTCCAAAACTCCGAAACTCCAAAACTCCGAAACTCCAAAACTCCAAAACTCCAAAACTCCAAAACACCGAAACTCCGAAACTCCGAAACTCCGAAACTCCAAAACTCCAAAACTCCGAAACTCCAAAACTCCGAAACTCCAAAACTCCAAAACTCCAAAACTCCAAAACTCCGAAACTCCAAAACTCCGAAACTCCAAAACTCCAAAACTCCAAAACTCCAAAACTCCAAAACTCCAAAACTCCGAAACTCCGAAACTCCAAAACTCCAAAACTCCGAAACTCCAAAACTCCAAAACTCCGAAACTCCGAAACTCCAAAACTCCAAAACTCCGAAACTCCAAAACTCCAAAACTCCAAAACTGCAAAACTCCAAAACTGCAAAACTCCGAAACTCCAAAACTCCAAAACTCCAAAACTCCAAAACTCCGAAACTCCGAAACTCCAAAACTCCAAAACTCCGAAACTCCAAAACTCCAAAACTCCAAAACTCCAAAACTCCGAAACTCCAAAACTCCAAAACTCCAAAACTCCGAAACTCCAAAACTCCAAAACTCTAGAACTCCGAAACTCCAAAACTCCAAAACTCCAAAACTCCAAAACTGCAAAACTCCAAAACTCCAAAACTCCAAAACTCCGAAACTCCGAAACTCCGAAACTCCAAAACTCCAAAACTCCGAAACTCCGAAACTCCAAAACTCCAAAACTCCGAAACTCCGAAACTCCGAAACTCCGAAACTCCAAAACTCCAAAACTCCAAAACTCCAAAACTCCGAAACTCCGAAACTCCAAAACTCCAAAACTCTAGAACTCCGAAACTCCAAAACTCCAAAACTCCAAAACTCCGAAACTCCAAAACTCCGAAACTCCAAAACTCCAAAACTCCAAAACTCCAAAACTCCGAAACTCCAAAACTCCAAAACTCCGAAACTCCAAAACTCCAAAACTCCAAAACTCCAAAACTCCAAAACTCCGAAACTCCAAAACTCCGAAACTCCAAAACTCCAAAACTCCAAAACTCCAAAACTCCGAAACTCCAAAACTCCAAAACTCCAAAACTCCAAAACTCCAAAACTCCAAAACTCCAAAACTGCAAAACTCCAAAACTCCGAAACTCCAAAACTCCAAAACTCCGAAACTCCGAAACTCCGAAACTCCAAAACTCCGAAACTCCGAAACTCCAAAACTCCGAAACTCCAAAACTCCGAAACTCCGAAACTCCGAAACTCCGAAACTCCAAAACTCCAAAACTCCAAAACTCCGAAACTCCGAAACTCCAAAACTCCAAAACTCTAGAACTCCGAAACTACAAAACTCTAGAACTCCGAAACTCCAAAACTCCAAAACTCCAAAACTCCGAAACTCCGAAACTCCAAAACTCCAAAACTCTAGAACTCCGAAACTCCAAAACTCCAAAACTCCGAAACTCCAAAACTCCGAAACTCCAAAACTCCAAAACTCCAAAACTCCAAAACTCCGAAACTCCAAAACTCCGAAACTCCAAAACTCCAAAACTCCAAAACTCCAAAACTCCAAAACTCCAAAACTGCAAAACTCCAAAACTCCAAAACTCCAAAACTCCGAAACTCCGAAACTCCGAAACTCCAAAACTCCAAAACTCCAAAACTCCGAAACTCCAAAACTCCAAAACTCTAGAACTCCGAAACTCCAAAACTCCGAAACTCCAAAACTCCGAAACTCCAAAACTCCAAAACTCCAAAACTCCAAAACTCCAAAACTCCAAAACTCCAAAACTCCAAAACTCCAAAACTCCGAAACTCCGAAACTCCGAAACTCCAAAACACCAAAACTCCGAAACTCCGAAACTCCAAAACTCCAAAACTCCGAAACTCCAAAACTCCAAAACTCCGAAACTCCAAAACTCCGAAACTCCAAAACTCCAAAACTCCAAAACTCCAAAACTGCAAAACTCCAAAACTCCAAAACTCCAAAACTCCGAAACTCCGAAACTCCAAAACTCCAAAACTCCGAAACTCCGAAACTCCAAAACTCCGAAACTCCGAAACTCCAAAACTCCAAAACTCCAAAACTCCAAAACTCCGAAACTCCAAAACTCCAAAACTCCAAAACTCCAAAACTCCGAAACTCCAAAACTCCAAAACTCCAAAACTCCAAAACTCCAAAACTCCAAAACTCCGAAACTCCAAAACTCCAAAACTCCAAAACTCCAAAACTCCGAAACTCCAAAACTCCGAAACTCCGAAACTCCGAAACTCCAAAACTCCGAAACTCCGAAACTCCGAAACTCCGAAACTCCAAAACTCCGAAACTCCAAAACTCCGAAACTCCGAAACTCCGAAACTCCGAAACTCCAAAACTCCAAAACTCCGAAACTCCAAAACTCCGAAACTCCAAAACTCCAAAACTCCAAAACTCCAAAACTCCAAAACACCGAAACTCCGAAACTCCGAAACTCCGAAACTCCAAAACTCCAAAACTCCAAAGCTCCAAAACTCCGAAACTCCGAAACTCCAAAACTCCAAAACTCCGAAACTCCGAAACTCCAAAACTCCAAAACTCCAAAACTCCAAAACTCCGAAACTCCAAAACTCCGAAACTCCAAAACTCCAAAACTCCAAAACTCCGAAACTCCAAAACTCCGAAACTCCAAAACTCCAAAACTCCAAAACTCCAAAACTCCAAAACTCCGAAACTCCGAAACTCCAAAACTCCAAAACTCCGAAACTCCAAAACTCCAAAACTCCGAAACTCCGAAACTCCAAAACTCCAAAACTCCGAAACTCCAAAACTCCAAAACTCCAAAACTGCAAAACTCCAAAACTGCAAAACTCCGAAACTCCAAAACTCCAAAACTCCAAAACTCCAAAACTCCGAAACTCCGAAACTCCAAAACTCCAAAACTCCGAAACTCCAAAACTCCAAAACTCCAAAACTCCAAAACTCCGAAACTCCAAAACTCCAAAACTCCGAAACTCCAAAACTCCAAAACTCCAAAACTCCAAAACTCTAGAACTCCGAAACTCCAAAACTCCAAAACTCCAAAACTCCGAAACTCCAAAACTCCGAAACTCCAAAACTCCAAAACTCCAAAACTCCAAAACTCCAAAACTGCAAAACTCCAAAACTCCAAAACTCCGAAACTCCGAAACTCCGAAACTCCAAAACTCCAAAACTCCGAAACTCCGAAACTCCAAAACTCCAAAACTCCGAAACTCCGAAACTCCGAAACTCCGAAACTCCAAAACTCCAAAACTCCAAAACTCCAAAACTCCGAAACTCCGAAACTCCAAAACTCCAAAACTCTAGAACTCCGAAACTCCAAAACTCCAAAACTCCAAAACTCCGAAACTCCAAAACTCCGAAACTCCAAAACTCCAAAACTCCAAAACTCCAAAACTCCGAAACTCCAAAACTCCGAAACTCCAAAACTCCAAAACTCCAAAACTCCAAAACTCCAAAACTCCAAAACTGCAAAACTCCAAAACTCCAAAACTCCAAAACTCCGAAACTCCGAAACTCCGAAACTCCAAAACTCCAAAACTCCAAAACTCCGAAACTCCGAAACTCCAAAACTCCAAAACTCTAGAACTCCGAAACTCCAAAACTCCAAAACTCCAAAACTCCGAAACTCCAAAACTCCGAAACTCCAAAACTCCCAAACTCCAAAACTCCAAAACTCCAAAACTCCAAAACTCCAAAACTCCAAAACTCCGAAACTCCGAAACTCCGAAACTCCAATACTCCAAAACTCCGAAACTCCGAAACTCCAAAACTCCAAAACTCCGAAACTCCAAAACTCCAAAACTCCGAAACTCCAAAACTCCGAAACTCCAAAACTCCAAAACTCCAAAGCTCCAAAACTCCAAAACTGCAAAACTGCAAAACTCCAAAACTCCAAAACTCCGAAACTCCGAAACTCCAAAACTCCAAAACTCCGAAACTCCGAAACTCCAAAACTCCGAAACTCCGAAACTCCAAAACTCCAAAACTCCAAACCTCCGAAACTCCAAAACTCCAAAACTCCAAAACTCCAAAACTCCGAAACTCCAAAACTCCGAAACTCCAAAACTCCAAAACTCCAAAACTCCAAAACTCCAAAACTCCGAAACTCCAAAACTCAAAAGCTCCAAAACTCCAAAACTCCACAACTCCAAAACTCCGAAACTCCAAAACTCCGAAACTCCAAAACTCCGAAACTCCGAAACTCCGAAACTCCGAAACTCCAAAACTCCAAAACTCCGAAACTCCAAAACTCCAAAACTCCAAAACTCCAAAACTCCGAAACTCCAAAATTCCAAAACTCCAAAACTCCGAAACTCCGAAACTCCAAAACTCCGAAACTCCAAAACTCCAAAACTCCGAAACTCCAAAACTCCAAAACTCCGAAACTCCGAAACTCCAAAACTCCGAAACTCCAAAACTCCAAAACTCCAAAACTCCAAAACTCCAAAACTCCAAAACTCCAAAACTCCAAAACTCCGAAACTCCAAAATTCCAAAACTCCAAAACTCCAAAACTCCAAAACTCCAAAACTCCAAAACTTCGAAACTCCAAAACTCCGAAACTCCAAAACTCCAAAACTCCAAAACTCCAAAACTCCAAAACTCCAAAACTCCGAAACTCCGAAACTCCAAAACTCCAAAACTCCGAAACTCCAAAACTCCAAAACTCCGAAACTCCGAAACTCCAAAACTCCAAAACTCCGAAACTCCAAAACTCCAAAACTCCAAAACTGCAAAACTCCAAAACTGCAAAACTCCGAAACTCCAAAACTCCAAAACTCCAAAACTCCGAAACTCCGAAACTCCAAAACTCCAAAACTCCGAAACTCCAAAACTCCAAAACTCCAAAACTCCAAAACTCCGAAACTCCGAAACTCCAAAACTCCAAAACTCCGAAACTCCAAAACTCCAAAACTCCGAAACTCCGAAACTCCAAAACTCCAAAACTCCGAAACTCCAAAACTCCAAAACTCCAAAACTGCAAAACTCCAAAACTGCAAAACTCCGAAACTCCAAAACTCCAAAACTCCAAAACTCCGAAACTCCGAAACTCCAAAACTCCAAAACTCCGAAACTCCAAAACTCCAAAACTCCAAAACTCCAAAACTGCAAAACTCCAAAACTCCAAAACTCCGAAACTCCAAAACTCCAAAACTCCGAAACTCCGAAACTCCAAAACTCCAAAACTCCGAAACTCCAAAACTCCAAAACTGCAAAACTCCGAAACTCCAAAACTCCAAAACTCCAAAACTCCGAAACTCCGAAACTCCAAAACTCCGAAACTCCGAAACTCCAAAACTCCAAAACTCCAAAACTCCGAAACTCCAAAACTCCGAAACTCCGAAACTCCAAACTCCAAAACTCCAAAACTCCGAAACTCCAAAACTCCAAAAACTCCAAAACTCCGAAACTCCGAAACTCCGAAACTCCGAAACTCCGAAACTCGAAAACTCCGAAACTCCGAAACTCCAAAACTCCAAAACTCCAAAACTCCGATACTCCGAAACTCGGAAACTCCCAAACTCCAAAACTCGAAAACTCCGAAACTCCGAAACTCCGAAACTCCAAAACTCCAAACCTCCAAAACTCCAAAACTCCGAAACTCCGAAACTCCGAAACTCCAAAACTCCGAAACTCCGAAACTCCAAAACTCCGAAACTCCAAAACTCCGAAACTCCGAAACTCCGAAACTCCGAAACTCCAAAACTCCAAAACTCCAAAACTCCGAAACTCCAAAACTCCGAAACTCCAAAACTCCAAAACTCCAAAACTCCGAAACTCCGAAACTCCAAAACTCCGAAACTCCAAAACTCCAAAACTCCGAAACTCCAAAACTCCAAAACTCCGAAACTCCGAAACTCCAAAACTCCGAAACTCCAAAACTCCAAAACTCCAAAACTCCAAAACTCCAAAACTCCAAAACTCCAAAACTCCGAAACTCCAAAATTCCAAAACTCCAAAACTCCAAAACTCCAAAACTCCAAAACTGCAAAACTCCGAAACTCCAAAACTCCAAAACTCCAAAACTCCAAAACTCCAAAACTCCAAAACTCCAAAACTCCAAAACTCCAAAACTCCAAAACTGCAAAACTCCAAAACTCCAAAACTCCAAAACTCCGAAACTCCGAAACTCCGAAACTCCAAAACTCCAAAACTCCAAAACTCCGAAACTCCAAAACTCCAAAACTCTAGAACTCCGAAACTCCAAAACTCCGAAACTCCAAAACTCCGAAACTCCAAAACTCCAAAACTCCAAAACTCCAAAACTCCAAAACTCCAAAACTCCAAAACTCCAAAACTCCAAAACTCCGAAACTCCGAAACTCCGAAACTCCAAAACACCAAAACTCCGAAACTCCGAAACTCCAAAACTCCAAAACTCCGAAACTCCAAAACTCCAAAACTCCGAAACTCCAAAACTCCGAAACTCCAAAACTCCAAAACTCCAAAACTCCAAAACTCCAAAACTGCAAAACTCCAAAACTCCAAAACTCCAAAACTCCGAAACTCCGAAACTCCAAAACTCCAAAACTCCGAAACTCCGAAACTCCAAAACTCCGAAACTCCGAAACTCCAAAACTCCAAAACTCCAAAACTCCAAAACTCCGAAACTCCAAAACTCCAAAACTCCAAAACTCCAAAACTCCGAAACTCCAAAACTCCAAAACTCCAAAACTCCAAAACTCCAAAACTCCAAAACTCCGAAACTCCAAAACTCCAAAACTCCAAAACTCCAAAACTCCGAAACTCCAAAACTCCGAAACTCCGAAACTCCGAAACTCCAAAACTCCGAAACTCCGAAACTCCGAAACTCCGAAACTCCAAAACTCCGAAACTCCAAAACTCCGAAACTCCGAAACTCCGAAACTCCGAAACTCCAAAACTCCAAAACTCCGAAACTCCAAAACTCCGAAACTCCAAAACTCCAAAACTCCAAAACTCCAAAACTCCAAAACACCGAAACTCCGAAACTCCGAAACTCCGAAACTCCAAAACTCCAAAACTCCAAAGCTCCAAAACTCCGAAACTCCGAAACTCCAAAACTCCAAAACTCCGAAACTCCGAAACTCCAAAACTCCAAAACTCCAAAACTCCAAAACTCCGAAACTCCAAAACTCCGAAACTCCAAAACTCCAAAACTCCAAAACTCCGAAACTCCAAAACTCCGAAACTCCAAAACTCCAAAACTCCAAAACTCCAAAACTCCAAAACTCCGAAACTCCGAAACTCCAAAACTCCAAAACTCCGAAACTCCAAAACTCCAAAACTCCGAAACTCCGAAACTCCAAAACTCCAAAACTCCGAAACTCCAAAACTCCAAAACTCCAAAACTGCAAAACTCCAAAACTGCAAAACTCCGAAACTCCAAAACTCCAAAACTCCAAAACTCCAAAACTCCGAAACTCCGAAACTCCAAAACTCCAAAACTCCGAAACTCCAAAACTCCAAAACTCCAAAACTCCAAAACTCCGAAACTCCAAAACTCCAAAACTCCGAAACTCCAAAACTCCAAAACTCCAAAACTCCAAAACTCTAGAACTCCGAAACTCCAAAACTCCAAAACTCCAAAACTCCGAAACTCCAAAACTCCGAAACTCCAAAACTCCAAAACTCCAAAACTCCAAAACTCCGAAACTCCAAAACTCCGAAACTCCAAAACTCCAAAACTCCAAAACTCCAAAACTCCAAAACTGGAAAACTCCAAAACTCCAAAACTCTAGAACTCCGAAACTCCAAAACTCTAGAACTCCGAAACTCCAAAACTCCAAAACTCCAAAACTCCGAAACTCCAAAACTCCGAAACTCCAAAACTCCAAAACTCCAAAACTCCGAAACTCCAAAACTCCGAAACTCCAAAACTCCAAAACTCCAAAACTCCAAAACTCCAAAACTGCAAAACTCCAAAACTCCAAAACTCCGAAACTCCGAAACTCCAAAACTCCAAAACTCTAGAACTCCGAAACTCCAAAACTCCAAAACTCCAAAACTCCGAAACTCCAAAACTCCGAAACTCCAAAACTCCAAAACTCCAAAACTCCAAAACTCCGAAACTCCAAAACTCCGAAACTCCAAAACTCCAAAACTCCAAAACTCCAAAACTCCAAAACTCCAAAACTGCAAAACTCCAAAACTCCAAAACTCCAAAACTCCGAAACTCCGAAACTCCGAAACTCCAAAACTCCAAAACTCCAAAACTCCGAAACTCCGAAACTCCAAAACTCCAAAACTCTAGAACTCCGAAACTCCAAAACTCCAAAACTCCAAAACTCCGAAACTCCAAAACTCCGAAACTCCAAAACTCCCAAACTCCAAAACTCCAAAACTCCAAAACTCCAAAACTCCAAAACTCCAAAACTCCAAAACTCCGAAACTCCGAAACTCCGAAACTCCAATACTCCAAAACTCCGAAACTCCGAAACTCCAAAACTCCAAAACTCCGAAACTCCAAAACTCCAAAACTCCGAAACTCCAAAACTCCGAAACTCCAAAACTCCAAAACTCCAAAGCTCCAAAACTCCAAAACTGCAAAACTGCAAAACTCCAAAACTCCAAAACTCCGAAACTCCGAAACTCCAAAACTCCAAAACTCCGAAACTCCGAAACTCCAAAACTCCGAAACTCCGAAACTCCAAAACTCCAAAACTCCAAACCTCCGAAACTCCAAAACTCCAAAACTCCAAAACTCCAAAACTCCGAAACTCCAAAACTCCGAAACTCCAAAACTCCAAAACTCCAAAACTCCAAAACTCCAAAACTCCGAAACTCCAAAACTCAAAAGCTCCAAAACTCCAAAACTCCACAACTCCAAAACTCCGAAACTCCAAAACTCCGAAACTCCAAAACTCCGAAACTCCGAAACTCCGAAACTCCGAAACTCCAAAACTCCAAAACTCCGAAACTCCAAAACTCCAAAACTCCAAAACTCCAAAACTCCGAAACTCCAAAATTCCAAAACTCCAAAACTCCGAAACTCCGAAACTCCAAAACTCCGAAACTCCAAAACTCCAAAACTCCGAAACTCCAAAACTCCAAAACTCCGAAACTCCGAAACTCCAAAACTCCGAAACTCCAAAACTCCAAAACTCCAAAACTCCAAAACTCCAAAACTCCAAAACTCCAAAACTCCAAAACTCCGAAACTCCAAAATTCCAAAACTCCAAAACTCCAAAACTCCAAAACTCCAAAACTCCAAAACTTCGAAACTCCAAAACTCCGAAACTCCAAAACTCCAAAACTCCAAAACTCCAAAACTCCAAAACTCCAAAACTCCGAAACTCCGAAACTCCAAAACTCCAAAACTCCGAAACTCCAAAACTCCAAAACTCCGAAACTCCGAAACTCCAAAACTCCAAAACTCCGAAACTCCAAAACTCCAAAACTCCAAAACTGCAAAACTCCAAAACTGCAAAACTCCGAAACTCCAAAACTCCAAAACTCCAAAACTCCGAAACTCCGAAACTCCAAAACTCCAAAACTCCGAAACTCCAAAACTCCAAAACTCCAAAACTCCAAAACTCCGAAACTCCGAAACTCCAAAACTCCAAAACTCCGAAACTCCAAAACTCCAAAACTCCGAAACTCCGAAACTCCAAAACTCCAAAACTCCGAAACTCCAAAACTCCAAAACTCCAAAACTGCAAAACTCCAAAACTGCAAAACTCCGAAACTCCAAAACTCCAAAACTCCAAAACTCCGAAACTCCGAAACTCCAAAACTCCAAAACTCCGAAACTCCAAAACTCCAAAACTCCAAAACTCCAAAACTGCAAAACTCCAAAACTCCAAAACTCCGAAACTCCAAAACTCCAAAACTCCGAAACTCCGAAACTCCAAAACTCCAAAACTCCGAAACTCCAAAACTCCAAAACTGCAAAACTCCGAAACTCCAAAACTCCAAAACTCCAAAACTCCGAAACTCCGAAACTCCAAAACTCCGAAACTCCGAAACTCCAAAACTCCAAAACTCCAAAACTCCGAAACTCCAAAACTCCGAAACTCCGAAACTCCAAACTCCAAAACTCCAAAACTCCGAAACTCCAAAACTCCAAAAACTCCAAAACTCCGAAACTCCGAAACTCCGAAACTCCGAAACTCCGAAACTCGAAAACTCCGAAACTCCGAAACTCCAAAACTCCAAAACTCCAAAACTCCGATACTCCGAAACTCGGAAACTCCCAAACTCCAAAACTCGAAAACTCCGAAACTCCGAAACTCCGAAACTCCAAAACTCCAAACCTCCAAAACTCCAAAACTCCGAAACTCCGAAACTCCGAAACTCCAAAACTCCGAAACTCCGAAACTCCAAAACTCCGAAACTCCAAAACTCCGAAACTCCGAAACTCCGAAACTCCGAAACTCCAAAACTCCAAAACTCCAAAACTCCGAAACTCCAAAACTCCGAAACTCCAAAACTCCAAAACTCCAAAACTCCGAAACTCCGAAACTCCAAAACTCCGAAACTCCAAAACTCCAAAACTCCGAAACTCCAAAACTCCAAAACTCCGAAACTCCGAAACTCCAAAACTCCGAAACTCCAAAACTCCAAAACTCCAAAACTCCAAAACTCCAAAACTCCAAAACTCCAAAACTCCGAAACTCCAAAATTCCAAAACTCCAAAACTCCAAAACTCCAAAACTCCAAAACTGCAAAACTCCGAAACTCCAAAACTCCAAAACTCCAAAACTCCAAAACTCCAAAACTCCAAAACTCCAAAACTCCAAAACTCCAAAACTGCAAAACTCCAAAACTCCAAAACTCCAAAACTCCGAAACTCCGAAACTCCGAAACTCCAAAACTCCAAAACTCCAAAACTCCGAAACTCCAAAACTCCAAAACTCTAGAACTCCGAAACTCCAAAACTCCGAAACTCCAAAACTCCGAAACTCCAAAACTCCAAAACTCCAAAACTCCAAAACTCCAAAACTCCAAAACTCCAAAACTCCAAAACTCCAAAACTCCGAAACTCCGAAACTCCGAAACTCCAAAACACCAAAACTCCGAAACTCCGAAACTCCAAAACTCCAAAACTCCGAAACTCCAAAACTCCAAAACTCCGAAACTCCAAAACTCCGAAACTCCAAAACTCCAAAACTCCAAAACTCCAAAACTCCAAAACTGCAAAACTCCAAAACTCCAAAACTCCAAAACTCCGAAACTCCGAAACTCCAAAACTCCAAAACTCCGAAACTCCGAAACTCCAAAACTCCGAAACTCCGAAACTCCAAAACTCCAAAACTCCAAAACTCCAAAACTCCGAAACTCCAAAACTCCAAAACTCCAAAACTCCAAAACTCCGAAACTCCAAAACTCCAAAACTCCAAAACTCCAAAACTCCAAAACTCCAAAACTCCGAAACTCCAAAACTCCAAAACTCCAAAACTCCAAAACTCCGAAACTCCAAAACTCCGAAACTCCGAAACTCCGAAACTCCAAAACTCCGAAACTCCGAAACTCCGAAACTCCGAAACTCCAAAACTCCGAAACTCCAAAACTCCGAAACTCCGAAACTCCGAAACTCCGAAACTCCAAAACTCCAAAACTCCGAAACTCCAAAACTCCGAAACTCCAAAACTCCAAAACTCCAAAACTCCAAAACTCCAAAACACCGAAACTCCGAAACTCCGAAACTCCGAAACTCCAAAACTCCAAAACTCCAAAGCTCCAAAACTCCGAAACTCCGAAACTCCAAAACTCCAAAACTCCGAAACTCCGAAACTCCAAAACTCCAAAACTCCAAAACTCCAAAACTCCGAAACTCCAAAACTCCGAAACTCCAAAACTCCAAAACTCCAAAACTCCGAAACTCCAAAACTCCGAAACTCCAAAACTCCAAAACTCCAAAACTCCAAAACTCCAAAACTCCGAAACTCCGAAACTCCAAAACTCCAAAACTCCGAAACTCCAAAACTCCAAAACTCCGAAACTCCGAAACTCCAAAACTCCAAAACTCCGAAACTCCAAAACTCCAAAACTCCAAAACTGCAAAACTCCAAAACTGCAAAACTCCGAAACTCCAAAACTCCAAAACTCCAAAACTCCAAAACTCCGAAACTCCGAAACTCCAAAACTCCAAAACTCCGAAACTCCAAAACTCCAAAACTCCAAAACTCCAAAACTCCGAAACTCCAAAACTCCAAAACTCCGAAACTCCAAAACTCCAAAACTCCAAAACTCCAAAACTCTAGAACTCCGAAACTCCAAAACTCCAAAACTCCAAAACTCCGAAACTCCAAAACTCCGAAACTCCAAAACTCCAAAACTCCAAAACTCCAAAACTCCGAAACTCCAAAACTCCGAAACTCCAAAACTCCAAAACTCCAAAACTCCAAAACTCCAAAACTGGAAAACTCCAAAACTCCAAAACTCTAGAACTCCGAAACTCCAAAACTCTAGAACTCCGAAACTCCAAAACTCCAAAACTCCAAAACTCCGAAACTCCAAAACTCCGAAACTCCAAAACTCCAAAACTCCAAAACTCCGAAACTCCAAAACTCCGAAACTCCAAAACTCCAAAACTCCAAAACTCCAAAACTCCAAAACTGCAAAACTCCAAAACTCCAAAACTCCGAAACTCCGAAACTCCGAAACTCCAAAACTCCAAAACTCCGAAACTCCGAAACTCCAAAACTCCAAAACTCCGAAACTCCGAAACTCCGAAACTCCGAAACTCCAAAACTCCAAAACTCCAAAACTCCAAAACTCCGAAACTCCGAAACTCCAAAACTCCAAAACTCTAGAACTCCGAAACTCCAAAACTCCAAAACTCCAAAACTCCGAAACTCCAAAACTCCGAAACTCCAAAACTCCAAAACTCCAAAACTCCAAAACTCCGAAACTCCAAAACTCCGAAACTCCAAAACTCCAAAACTCCAAAACTCCAAAACTCCAAAACTCCAAAACTGCAAAACTCCAAAACTCCAAAACTCCAAAACTCCGAAACTCCGAAACTCCGAAACTCCAAAACTCCAAAACTCCAAAACTCCGAAACTCCGAAACTCCAAAACTCCAAAACTCTAGAACTCCGAAACTCCAAAACTCCAAAACTCCAAAACTCCGAAACTCCAAAACTCCGAAACTCCAAAACTCCCAAACTCCAAAACTCCAAAACTCCAAAACTCCAAAACTCCAAAACTCCAAAACTCCAAAACTCCGAAACTCCGAAACTCCGAAACTCCAATACTCCAAAACTCCGAAACTCCGAAACTCCAAAACTCCAAAACTCCGAAACTCCAAAACTCCAAAACTCCGAAACTCCAAAACTCCGAAACTCCAAAACTCCAAAACTCCAAAGCTCCAAAACTCCAAAACTGCAAAACTGCAAAACTCCAAAACTCCAAAACTCCGAAACTCCGAAACTCCAAAACTCCAAAACTCCGAAACTCCGAAACTCCAAAACTCCGAAACTCCGAAACTCCAAAACTCCAAAACTCCAAAACTCCGAAACTCCAAAACTCCAAAACTCCAAAACTCCAAAACTCCGAAACTCCAAAACTCCGAAACTCCAAAACTCCAAAACTCCAAAACTCCAAAACTCCAAAACTCCGAAACTCCAAAACTCAAAAGCTCCAAAACTCCAAAACTCCAAAACTCCAAAACTCCGAAACTCCAAAACTCCGAAACTCCAAAACTCCGAAACTCCGAAACTCCGAAACTCCGAAACTCCAAAACTCCAAAACTCCGAAACTCCAAAACTCCAAAACTCCAAAACTCCAAAACTCCGAAACTCCAAAATTCCAAAACTCCAAAACTCCGAAACTCCGAAACTCCAAAACTCCGAAACTCCAAAACTCCAAAACTCCGAAACTCCAAAACTCCAAAACTCCGAAACTCCGAAACTCCAAAACTCCGAAACTCCAAAACTCCAAAACTCCAAAACTCCAAAACTCCAAAACTCCAAAACTCCAAAACTCCAAAACTCCGAAACTCCAAAATTCCAAAACTCCAAAACTCCAAAACTCCAAAACTCCAAAACTCCAAAACTTCGAAACTCCAAAACTCCGAAACTCCAAAACTCCAAAACTCCAAAACTCCAAAACTCCAAAACTCCAAAACTCCGAAACTCCGAAACTCCAAAACTCCAAAACTCCGAAACTCCAAAACTCCAAAACTCCGAAACTCCGAAACTCCAAAACTCCAAAACTCCGAAACTCCAAAACTCCAAAACTCCAAAACTGCAAAACTCCAAAACTGCAAAACTCCGAAACTCCAAAACTCCAAAACTCCAAAACTCCGAAACTCCGAAACTCCAAAACTCCAAAACTCCGAAACTCCAAAACTCCAAAACTCCAAAACTCCAAAACTCCGAAACTCCGAAACTCCAAAACTCCAAAACTCCGAAACTCCAAAACTCCAAAACTCCGAAACTCCGAAACTCCAAAACTCCAAAACTCCGAAACTCCAAAACTCCAAAACTCCAAAACTGCAAAACTCCAAAACTGCAAAACTCCGAAACTCCAAAACTCCAAAACTCCAAAACTCCGAAACTCCGAAACTCCAAAACTCCAAAACTCCGAAACTCCAAAACTCCAAAACTCCAAAACTCCAAAACTGCAAAACTCCAAAACTCCAAAACTCCGAAACTCCAAAACTCCAAAACTCCGAAACTCCGAAACTCCAAAACTCCAAAACTCCGAAACTCCAAAACTCCAAAACTGCAAAACTCCGAAACTCCAAAACTCCAAAACTCCAAAACTCCGAAACTCCGAAACTCCAAAACTCCGAAACTCCGAAACTCCAAAACTCCAAAACTCCAAAACTCCGAAACTCCAAAACTCCGAAACTCCGAAACTCCAAACTCCAAAACTCCAAAACTCCGAAACTCCAAAACTCCAAAAACTCCAAAACTCCGAAACTCCGAAACTCCGAAACTCCGAAACTCCGAAACTCGAAAACTCCGAAACTCCGAAACTCCAAAACTCCAAAACTCCAAAACTCCGATACTCCGAAACTCGGAAACTCCCAAACTCCAAAACTCGAAAACTCCGAAACTCCGAAACTCCGAAACTCCAAAACTCCAAACCTCCAAAACTCCAAAACTCCGAAACTCCGAAACTCCGAAACTCCAAAACTCCGAAACTCCGAAACTCCAAAACTCCGAAACTCCAAAACTCCGAAACTCCGAAACTCCGAAACTCCGAAACTCCAAAACTCCAAAACTCCAAAACTCCGAAACTCCAAAACTCCGAAACTCCAAAACTCCAAAACTCCAAAACTCCGAAACTCCGAAACTCCAAAACTCCGAAACTCCAAAACTCCAAAACTCCGAAACTCCAAAACTCCAAAACTCCGAAACTCCGAAACTCCAAAACTCCGAAACTCCAAAACTCCAAAACTCCAAAACTCCAAAACTCCAAAACTCCAAAACTCCAAAACTCCGAAACTCCAAAATTCCAAAACTCCAAAACTCCAAAACTCCAAAACTCCAAAACTGCAAAACTCCGAAACTCCAAAACTCCAAAACTCCAAAACTCCAAAACTCCAAAACTCCGAAACTCCAAAACTCCAAAACTCCAAAACTGCAAAACTCCAAAACTCCAAAACTCCGAAACTCCAAAACTCCAAAACTCCGAAACTCCGAAACTCCAAAACTCCAAAACTCCGAAACTCCAAAACTCCAAAACTGCAAAACTCCGAAACTCCAAAACTCCAAAACTCCGAAACTCCGAAACTCCAAAACTCCGAAACTCCGAAACTCCAAAACTCCAAAACTCCAAAACTCCGAAACTCCAAAACTCCGAAACTCCGAAACTCCAAAACTCCAAAACTCCAAAACTCCGAAACTCCAAAACTCCAAAAACTCCAAAACTCCGAAACTCCGAAACTCCGAAACTCCGAAACTCCGAAACTCGAAAACTCCGAAACTCCGAAACTCCAAAACTCCAAAACTCCAAAACTCCGATACTCCGAAACTCGGAAACTCCCAAACTCCAAAACTCGAAAACTCCGAAACTCCGAAACTCCGAAACTCCAAAACTCCAAACCTCCAAAACTCCAAAACTCCAAAACTCCAAAACTCCGAAACTCCGAAACTCCAAAACTCCAAAACTCCAAAACTCTAGAACTCCGAAACTCCAAAACTCCAAAACTCCAAAACTCCGAAACTCCAAAACTCCGAAACTCCAAAACTCCAAAACTCCAAAACTCCAAAACTCCAAAACTCCAAAACTCCGAAACTCCAAAACTCCAAAACTCCAAAACTCCAAAACTCCAAAACTGCAAAACTCCAAAACTCCAAAACTCCAAAACTCCAAAACTCCGAAACTCCGAAACTCCGAAACTCCAAAACTCCAAAACTCCGAAACTCCGAAACTCCAAAACTCCAAAACTCCGAAACTCCGAAACTCCGAAACTCCGAAACTCCAAAACTCCAAAACTCCAAAACTCCAAAACTCCGAAACTCCGAAGCTCCAAAACTCCAAAACTCTAGAACTCCGAAACTCCAAAAACCCAAAACTCCAAAACTGCAAAACTCCGAAACTCCGAAACTCCAAAACTCCGAAACTCCGAAACTCCGAAACTCCAAAACTCCAAAACTCCAAAACTCCAAAACTCCAAAACTCCGAAACTCCAAAACTCCAAAACTCCAAAACTCCAAAACTCCAAAACTCTAGAACTCCGAAACTCCAAAACTCCAAAACTCCAAAACTCCGATACTCCGAAACTCGGAATCTCCCAAACTCCAAAACTCGAAAACTCCGAAACTCCGAAACTCCAAAACTCCAAACCTCCAAAACTCCAAAACTCCGAAACTCCGAAACTCCGAAACTCCAAAACTCCGAAACTCCGAAACTCCAAAACTCCGAAACTCCAAAACTCCGAAACTCCGAAACTCCGAAACTCCGAAACTCCAAAACTCCAAAACTCCAAAACTCCGAAACTCCAAAACTCCGAAACTCCAAAACTCCAAAACTCCAAAACTCCGAAACTCCGAAACTCCAAAACTCCGAAACTCCAAAACTCCAAAACTCCGAAACTCCAAAACTCCAAAACTCCGAAACTCCGAAACTCCAAAACTCCGAAACTCCAAAACTCCAAAACTCCAAAACTCCAAAACTCCAAAACTCCAAAACTCCAAAACTCCAAAACTCCGAAACTCCAAAATTCCAAAACTCCAAAACTCCAAAACTCCAAAACTCCAAAACTCCAAAACTTCGAAACTCCAAAACTCCGAAACTCCAAAACTCCAAAACTCCAAAACTCCAAAACTCCAAAACTCCAAAACTCCGAAACTCCGAAACTCCAAAACTCCAAAACTCCGAAACTCCAAAACTCCAAAACTCCGAAACTCCGAAACTCCAAAACTCCAAAACTCCGAAACTCCAAAACTCCAAAACTCCAAAACTGCAAAACTAAAAAACTGCAAAACTCCGAAACTCCAAAACTCCAAAACTCCAAAACTCCGAAACTCCGAAACTCCAAAACTCCAAAACTCCGAAACTCCAAAACTCCAAAACTCCAAAACTCCAAAACTGCAAAACTCCAAAACTCCAAAACTCCGAAACTCCAAAACTCCAAAACTCCGAAACTCCGAAACTCCAAAACTCCAAAACTCCGAAACTCCAAAACTCCAAAACTGCAAAACTCCGAAACTCCAAAACTCCAAAACTCCAAAACTCCGAAACTCCGAAACTCCAAAACTCCGAAACTCCGAAACTCCAAAACTCCAAAACTCCAAAACTCCGAAACTCCAAAACTCCGAAACTCCGAAACTCCAAAACTCCAAAACTCCAAAACTCCGAAACTCCAAAACTCCAAAAACTCCAAAACTCCGAAACTCCGAAACTCCGAAACTCCGAAACTCCGAAACTCGAAAACTCCGAAACTCCGAAACTCCAAAACTCCAAAACTCCAAAACTCCGATACTCCGAAACTCGGAAACTCCCAAACTCCAAAACTCGAAAACTCCGAAACTCCGAAACTCCGAAACTCCAAAACTCCAAACCTCCAAAACTCCAAAACTCCAAAACTCCAAAACTCCGAAACTCCGAAACTCCAAAACTCCAAAACTCTAGAACTCCGAAACTCCAAAACTCCAAAACTCCAAAACTCCGAAACTCCAAAACTCCGAAACTCCAAAACTCCAAAACTCCAAAACTCCGAAACTCCAAAACTCCAAAACTCCAAAACTCCAAAACTCCAAAACTGCAAAACTCCAAAACTCCAAAACTCCAAAACTCCGAAACTCCGAAACTCCGAAACTCCAAAACTCCAAAACTCCGAAACTCCGAAACTCCAAAACTCCAAAACTCCGAAACTCCGAAACTCCGAAACTCCGAAACTCCAAAACTCCAAAACTCCAAAACTCCAAAACTCCGAAACTCCGAAACTCCAAAACTCCAAAACTCTAGAACTCCGAAACTCCAAAACTCCAAAACTCCAAAACTCCAAAACTCCGAAACTCCGAAACTCCGAAACTCCAAAACTCCGAAACTCCGAAACTCCGAAACTCCAAAACTCCAAAACTCCAAAACTCCAAAACTCTTAAACTCCGAAACTCCAAAACTCCAAAACTCCAAAACTCCAAAACTCCAAAACTCTAGAACTCCGAAACTCCAAAACTCCAAAACTCCAAAACTCCAAAACTCCGAAACTCCGAAACTCCAAAACTCCAAAACTCCGAAACTCCAAAACTCCAAAACTCCGAAACTCCGAAACTCCAAAACTCCAAAACTCCGAAACTCCAAAACTCCAAAACTCCAAAACTGCAAAACTCCAAAACTGCAAAACTCCGAAACTCCAAAACTCCAAAACTCCAAAACTCCAAAACTCCGAAACTCCGAAACTCCAAAACTCCAAAACTCCGAAACTCCAAAACTCCAAAACTCCAAAACTCCGAAACTCCAAAACTCCGAAACTCCAAAACTCCAAAACTCCAAAACTCCAAAACTCCAAAACTCCAAAACTGCAAAACTCCAAAACTCCAAAACTCTAGAACTCCGAAACTCCAAAACTCTAGAACTCCGAAACTCCAAAACTCCAAAACTCCAAAACTCCGAAACTCCAAAACTCCGAAACTCCAAAACTCCAAAACTCCAAAACTCCAAAACTCCGAAACTCCAAAACTCCGAAACTCCAAAACTCCAAAACTCCAAAACTCCAAAACTCCAAAACTGCAAAACTCCAAAACTCCAAAACTCCGAAACTCCGAAACTCCGAAACTCCAAAACTCCAAAACTCCGAAACTCCGAAACTCCAAAACTCCAAAACTCCGAAACTCCGAAACTCCGAAACTCCGAAACTCCAAAACTCCAAAACTCCAAAACTCCGAAACTCCGAAACTCCAAAACTCCAAAACTCTAGAACTCCGAAACTCCAAAACTCCAAAACTCCAAAACTCCGAAACTCCGAAACTCCGAAACTCCGAAACTCCAAAACTCCAAAACTCCGAAACTCCGAAACTCCGAAACTCCGAAACTCCAAAACTCCAAAACTCCAAAACTCCAAAACTCCGAAACTCCGAAACTCCAAAACTCCAAAACTCTAGAACTCCGAAACTCCAAAACTCCAAAACTCCGAAACTCCGAAACTCCGAAACTCCGAAACTCCAAAACTCCAAAACTCCAAAACTCCGAAACTCCAAAACTCCGAAACTCCAAAACTCCAAAACTCCAAAACTCCGAAACTCCGAAACTCCAAAACTCCGAAACTCCAAAACTCCAAAACTCCGAAACTCCAAAACTCCAAAACTCCGAAACTCCGAAACTCCAAAACTCCGAAACTCCAAAACTCCAAAACTCCAAAACTCCAAAACTCCAAAACTCCAAAACTCCAAAACTCCGAAACTCCAAAATTCCAAAACTCCAAAACTCCAAAACTCCAAAACTCCAAAACTCCAAAACTTCGAAACTCCAAAACTCCGAAACTCCAAAACACCAAAACTCCAAAACTCCAAAACTCCAAAACTCCGAAACTCCGAAACTCCAAAACTCCAAAACTCCGAAACTCCAAAACTCCAAAACTCC